>NC_053156.1:3274557-3346557 GCF_016835505.1 Polypterus senegalus
GATCTTCTAGTCAGCTGTCTCTTGTTGTCCCTTGTACCAAGTGTCAAACTAAGGGGGACAGACAGGGCTTGTGCAGCTGCTGCTCCTCCTCGCCTGTGGAACTCTTTACCTCATCACATGAAGGAGTCGTCGACAATTCAAAACGAGATTGAAGACTCATTTCTATTCACTTGCATTCTGTGACCTTCAGTAATACTGATGGTTTCCTCATTGTGATTATGTAACATTACTTCTATTTATTTTATTTATGTTCATATATTTTATTTCTATTTATGTTATTTGTATGTTTTCTTTTATTTTATTGTTGTAAAGCACTTTGGCCATAGCGTTCCTATGTTGTTTTAAATGTGTTATATAAATAAATTGGCATTGACATTATTGCTCATTTCAATCTCCCGTCTCCATATCTCGTATTCCCTAAATCGCTTCTTTTCCTTACTGAGTGTCTCACTGAGTTTTTACAGGAGGACACAGTAAAATGAGGTCTTTAATGAGAGCCATTAGCTACGTCGAGTCTCCTTCATTTCCAGTTCATCACAGCATTCTGACAGCGGGCTCAGTAATTGACTGTTTTATGTTTTAATCTCCAGAGTGTTACCTTCATAGGAAAGAATGATACTGAAATATTCTTGTCACATGCTGATTTTTGCTCTTTTATTTTCAATTTATTTCAGATTTTGAACAATGAAGGAAAAGTGTAGCGGGATTGACTTTAATTTGAGAACCCACAACATAATTAATGATTATCTAGCCTGGAACTCAAAGGTTACTTGATCTGAGGTGGCCGAGTTCATTGAAATTAAGGACAAATGTGCTTTGAATATAATGGGCTGTCAATGCTAAGAACGGCTTTTGAATTCATTCTTGAATCCCCAGGTTCAGAGTTCCCCCAATTTAGCTATTTATATCAACACAATAAGTTGATTTAGTAATTACAAGAGCTGGGATCAATCTCGGTATTTACATGATGATCAGACGGCACTCACAGGTCTGCTGGTTTTATCTTCCTGCAATAAAAGAGCTGGAAATCCTCAATGATCCCTTTGGAGCAGCTCAGGAATCATCACAAAGAATCTCAGTGTGTCTCCCAGAAGGGAACCTTTCTACAGAGGCGAACCTTTTTAATGCTTCTGTAGACACAACCTTACGGAGAGTTGGTGCAGCACATTAGACAAGAGAACCGGGAGGACTTGTGATAAACAAAAAAGAAGAAGAAGAAGAAGGCAAACACAATTAGGGTCTGTTCAGGAAAAAAGGTCAAGTCAACTGGAAAGAAAAGATTTTGAAAGAAGAAAATGCTGCAGTCATGAAAAAGATAAACGGAGAACACGTTTAATGAATGGTTGGAGGTGGACGGCAGGTACAGAGCTGTGATGAGATAAAGAAACTCACTTCGGGGTCTTAAATATGCAGAACACCCTCAGCAACCAAAGAGAGGGGCTCTTGGTCTGAGAAGAAAAGAGGAGGAAAAGAAATTCTGGAGATCAACACAGAATATAGACAGATTAATAGAATCTATCTATCTATCTATCTATCTATCTATCTATCTATCTATCTATCTATCTATCTATCTATCTATCTCATTTGTACGTCAGCCTTTCTCTTTGTCTGTACTGTCACCCCCTCTTTTCAGACGCTCTCTTGTGACTCAGGACTGTAGTTAAATAAATGCGCCATAAAGTCAGGAGCAGAAAGCGCCCACCTACACAGTAACTAGCACACTGTCTCGGCCGCACCAGGAGGTCATGATGCAGGAACAGAAATCTGTAATCTAATTTACAAGCAGCAGCCTCCGGACCCCCGGTAATACACACCACAGACCCTGTGCGTCACGTCGCATTTCTACGATTCGATTCCCGGCTTGTAATTGGTGCCTGCGAGGTATTCAGCCAAACATGTAAACCTGCCATTGCTAACCGGCCGCCCCTCCGATATAAGACCCTTCTCTTGGAGAGTGAGAGCCAGTCGAGGAGTTCGAAGAGGCGGCGGCGCGCAGGGGCTGCTGAAAATGGAGGGCCGTCTGAAATGGATTACTGAAAGGATTTCTGTGCAGAAACAATAAAAGAGAAGACTTTGTGGTTTTTCTTTTTTCTTTGTCAGCATGGAGCTGGAAAATATTTGCTCTTGAATTCAATTTAGTTTAGAATTTAGTTTTTTTTTTCAGTATTAAAATCAAATGGATAAATTAGAAAGCTTTGCTCACTGGCATTTTAACTTCACCGTATATGTAGAATTATTATTATTATTAATAATATTATTATTATTTATTATTATTATTATACTGCTAATATACATGGGTGGCACGGTGGCGCAGTGGTAGTAAGGAGACCTGGGTTCGCTTCCCGGGTCCTCTCTGCGTGGAGTTTGCATGTTCTCTCCGTGTCTGCGTGGGTTTCCACCCACAGTCCAAAGACATGCAGGTTAGGTGCATTGGCGATCCTAAATTGTCCCTGGTGTGTGTGCTTGGTGTGTGTGTTTGTGTGTGTCCTGCGGTGGGTTGGCACCCTGCCCAGGATTGGCTCCAGCAGACCCCCGTGACCCTGTGTTCGAATTCAGTGGGTTGGAAAATGGATGGATGGATGGATGCTAATATACATATTTAAAAACAGATGGAAATGACTTTGTTATTACTTATAACATTTAAATAGTTATGAACTCCTTAATTTGTAGACTTTAAAGTATTACAATTATATATGCACATGACTGTATACAGATTTTTAAAAATCAAATTAATTGAGACATTTCATTCAGTAAAACTGATTTATGGGACTTTTTTTTCCTGAGAAGAGCTCCATTGTTTTAAATATTTTTTAAAAATCCAATTCTCGTTATTGAAATATTGGCTACACTTTTCTCTAAAAAGGCCATCCTGTCCTCAAGTATTTAATTTTAATTTTAGGCTGTGCCGTTTGTGAAGACCCGCTTTGCCAGTCACACAACTGCTATGGCACTGACAGCCAGTCACTGAGTTTGAACTGATTAACTTATTTTAATAAACCACAGACGGATGAGAAGGACTTGGATATGCTGCTTCTGAAATCATGAAAGCTGACAGTTTTTAATTGTGGATTTAGAAATATTCATCTCATCAATGTGCGACTAATTGGAATCTCAGAGGAATAAAGAAAACAAAATGTATTTATTTGAGGAATATAAAAGAGAAGTTGGCTTACAAAGAATGAATTGACGACAGTCGTGGGTTCTGCCGCTCCTCTGGTCTGACGGCTCTTTTCTTCTTTGGGTGAAATCTACGTGGGATACTCCTGTCACTCCAGTGGTCATTTCCAGACACACACACACAGACACACACACGCCTTGAGCACCGGACATCTCGGATTACTGCCAGTGTAAGGACATCTGAAGCTCTGAAGAAGAAACTAACGGGAGTTTATTGGGCTTGTTGAGAAACTCAGAAAATTAAAATAACCCAAGGATCTTCTAACCAATATTGTTGGATTTCCTCCTGGATTTCATTACAAATGGGACTGTAAAGAGGACGGATCTGCCATAAAAATTAAATGTATTATTCGTATCATTATTATTACTATTAATAGTAGTGGAAGTATTAGCATTATTAGTATTATTAATTATTATTATTATTATAATTATTATCGTATACACTTTGAGTGGTTTGTCTCATTCATTTTCATCCATCTGCATCTCTTAAAAAGGACAAACCTGCGAGCTTCCAGGTGGGCTGATGGCTCCTGAAGTTTCACCTTTCTTTATTGTCCATTGTCCGTGTTTGGACTCTCGTGGCTTGTTGTTGCTTACTGGTGGAGCTGTAAAGAAAATGCGGGCGGAAAGTTTGGATGTCTTCTTCGTCATCGTCACCTTCTTCCTCTTCTTCTCCCATCTTCTCGTCCAGCACCCCAATCCCTCTCTGAAGAGCCCCGCTGTTCATGTAAGCCGCCCTTTCTGCTCATCTTCTTCCCGGACTGCTGCAGACAATAAGACTAGCGCCGCCAACATGAACGGTAACTCGTTTCATACACGTGGATTAGGTGGTCTTAAAGGGGGCTGAGAGGAGTAAAAGGGTAAGAGAGAGAGATCAGCTGCTCCCTTCTTCAGATCTGGCAATAAACACCGCTAAATTAGCCCCATTTCGTACACCACGTCGAGGTAAAGTTTATTTCTTTTCACCGTGACGTTCATCCTGCTGTTTGAAGAAAGGAAATCCACACCTGTGTCGATACAGACAGCGGAAAGTGACCGCCATCAAAATCATCACGTAGTGCGAGCAGAGAACGTCATCCCAGTGTGAACCGAAGCCTCCAGTGTGGAGATGGAGATGTGGAGTGTGGAGCATTCATCGAACTCCATAAGGATATTTATCGTTTTTTATTATTTTACTTCAGTGTGTTTGCTTGATGTGCACGAGGCCATTTGTATAAACACAGCCTGTCTGTCTGTGTGTCATGGAAGTTGAGCTGTTAAATGGCGTACATTGTGAGAAGAGCAGATGCACACTGGGAGACGTTAAGCTCGGCTCTGACACGGAAAGCCGCGGCGGTGGGCTGCTTGTCGCCTGCTCAGATTAAAGCCCACCCTCTGCTTATCGCCCTTTCTTCTCGTGAATGAGGTGACCTAAGATAAGCGCGGCTCGCTGCATTACCACAGCATGTGAAACTCGTCCTGATCAGCTGAACCCAACTGTGATAATAAGCGGACTTTGTAATCTTCACAAGGTGAGAGCGCCGCGCTGCTCGGAAGGCTTCACCCGCAGGTACGCACACGTGAAGGATAACAGCAGTGCGAGTGCAGGTGCGCGCGTGTGTCCCCCTCTAAAACCTCTAACTGCAGTCTGCTCAGTTTTACTGCTGAGACATTTTTACACTTCAGGTACTGAGTTACTGTTTAATGTTGGCCGATCAGGTAGAAAATGCTTCAAAAACTGCAAATGTCCCAAATCATTTAAATGGATTCTGAATGCGGACATTTAGCGCTATGGCCACGCCAGGTGAACAGAAATAACAGGGAGTGCGAGCAGAACCAGTAGAATATCTGGTTAGAAATCACTGAAGATTAGGAGTCAATATCACGGAAATCTTTAGCAGATACCGTTGAAAACTGACTATCGTTTACGAAAACCAACATGAAAGTTTACTTCATTATCAAAACTACTTTTACTTTTTACTTCAGGGTGCTTTAGTTGAAGATAATGTATTAAAAACAATACATTTTAACTCTGAGGTGGACATTTTTAATTAAATCTAATTAATATCACTCATCAACATGCTCTACACTAAACTGTACACAATTATGAGGATTCAGTTTTAACATTTATTTTGAAATATCACATCCCATTAATATAAAGAGCTACGGCAATTCTTCAAGTCTTAAGATGACAACTTACTGCATATACGACATCACGCAGTTAACATATTCACACAATTAGCAGTTAGCTGTCCAAAGGTAGAAAGCCAAAACTCATCAAAGTTGAACTGCTTTCTCTAAAATCCAAGAACATCCGTGTGACACCCGGTAAGTGCGTCTCCAAGTTATGTTGTAGTCTGCTGTCACAATGAGACTCAAATGTGACATTAAATGGCGTGACTTCAACAGTGCAATTCTCCAACAAGTGACGCTGATAAAGATATAAAGATTCTTAGAGACGTCAGAAAGAGTCAACTTACACTGCGGCTCAAAGCTTTACACCACATGAAGTTTAACAGATGAGGTGCAGGAAAGCACACTTGATATGTGAACAGCTGGCTGAACTGAACTCGGCATGAGAAACAGCGCGTTATTTTATAAATGTCAGTCTGGTGTTAAGAGCAGAGACATTCTCAGTCACGCCACACACACCACACGACATGAACACAACGTTTGGCTTCAATGGAAATCCCAACTCAACATTCAAACAGCAATGGGGGGGATCACCGCACCCGCCACACAACGAACCACCCGGAGTGGGACCATCTTAACGCATGGGCACCTGGGCACCTGGGCACCGTGCTAATCTATGTATGTTGTGACTTGCTGTCAATAATATAAATATTACACTCTACTAAACTTGAAATATGTGTTTAAATATGTGTTACAAGGTGACATTGGCCTCTGATTTAGTATCACACTCACCTGTATGTGTACCGATCTCACACACTACATAATGTAAAAGCAAAGAAATGTCACCAATGTTTGTGTCAAACACTTGATTAATAATTAATAATTCATAGTCATTTCATACTGTCCCATCTACCAATTGAGTATCATTTATATGTTGACGTGTTTGTGTTTTTCAAGGCTCATGTTATATTCTTTAAATGTTTGTGTTGATTAATCTTTGCTGTACAGACTGTGTTTTAATCTTGTAACACTAGATGGCGCTATACCAGCACTTAACCCGACACACAGACACTGAGACACGTTTTAAAAACACCAAGATTCTCCTTTTAATGTTAAGTTTGCAAACAGCTGATTATAAATGATTTTATCCACTGACTGTCACTGAGAATCAACTGAACTGAGTGCAGCTTACCCCAGCTTACGATTGACCTTTCTTCTCGTCTCCCTTGTACACTGGAATTGCTATTAAGGAAAAAAAAATTTGAATTTAGAAAGTTGTATATCAGAACAAATATTAATACAATAATAGAATACAGTCCATTCCAAGGAAGAAAGAAAACAATGCATGGGATTTCATTAAACTCATCAAAGAAAAGTAGAGGAAGAATACGTTAACCTGTGAGTTCACCCGATTAACAGAGACAAGAGCTTAGTTCAGCCCAGACAGTCAGTTTTATCTGCAATCACGCCGATCAGCCACTGAACTCTGTCCTGTCCACTTATAGTGCACGTTTAAAAGTAAAATCAGCCTACGCATGTGAAATAACCAGACTGTATTGTGCCTTCTAACCAAACAGCCTGGAGGAAATAAAGTCGCATACGTGTAAGGTCACAAATCCAGTCAGTCTGAATGACCAATGAACGGCTTCACCAGCACAAATTCCTCAAATGGCTCATGGATTTTGTTTCTATTTTCGACAGCCGGGTATAAAAATGCCGGCACTATGACATACAGTATTAGAAAACCATACATCTTCATGGAAAGTTCCTCTTCTGTAGTTTGTCTAGGAAGTTGAACCTTTCAGATATCAGAAACGACTCTGTAATATTAAAACTTGCAATCCCACTATGCCTAAATGTGTCGCTGCTGATGTGTTAGACACCGGAGACTTAAAGTTACCTGCACCCACATTTATTTCTTTGTGAAAGGAATTTTCTGAGCATTTTCTTTATAGAACAAAAAACATTATTGAATTTTTCATATAAAGTTCCAAGCTAGCTAGCCAATATTGCCGTTATCTTCCCCCTATTACTATAGAAAGCAGTGTAAATAAAAATTGGCCACATCAGGCCTGGGTGAACAGGTGGCAGCACAGTGAAGACGACTACGATGGTGGTAAAGCTGATGGAGTTCCGTGGCTCAGTCAGAACATCTGCGCTTGAGACTGTTGGGGTGTAACTTATTGGAGTGTGAGACTGCTCATTTAGCTTTGTCACCAATGTTCTTGTGTTGTGAACATTAACTAGCTAATGAATGTTAAGAGTACCCATTATTCAAAGAACATTGCAGCCTCATATGCTACCTGATTAAACTGCATTACAATGAGTCTGATGGCCTTGGTATTGGCAGCTCCTCTCCCGGTAACTTCAAAGACAGACGTCCCAAGACTCAGTGCTCTTGGAGCAGGAAGAGGTTGCCATGATGTCTTCCCTAATGTCTTTTACTCAATATATTAAGTTGCTATTGAAGACAAATATTATTGTCCTGAAATAAATGAAAAGCAAAAGGTCAAAATCCCAAACTAACCTGTGAGAACTTTTGCACAAAGCTTCTTGAGAGTTTTGGTGTCCACAGATCGGATAAGGAAATGAATACCTGGTCGTCCTTTTATCCTGTTGTGTCAGTTAAACATCCCTAGAAATGCAGGGAGGGTACGCTTACACCTTAGCCAGCTCAACCTGCTGGGTGGCCAGTTTGTACCTTCAACTGGTTGACTTGTTTGACCAGTTGTTGGGTCACTACTAATGCTCAGAATATCCTGCTGGCTATGCCCACATGGGGGAGCGAGAGACAAAGGCAGAATGAGCCCCAAAATAAGTTGGGGTGCCAACGTAGCCAATGCCGTTTAATCAGAACAGAAAGCAAAGCAGCAGGCGCTCAATGGTGCTCAAACATTAAGAAAGGTCATCGGGATTTAGGGGGGCTCCAGCCTGTTGGTCCACAAACCTTCAGTATGTCACCCTCTGGGGATGTCCGCTTTTATATCACATGGCCTGAAAAGGGTGGGGCTTCTCAGGCTCCATTGCTCTCAATCTTCTCAGTGATGTGAGGGGCAAAAGAAGACCACATTGTTAATGACAGTACACCCTCTCGTTCTGGGGTGGTACCGCATGCCTTGGAGGAGCTTGAAAGGAGCCCCCCTGGCCAGTATGCACGACAACTTTCAAGGTAAAATTGAGACAGTAAACTAATTCAGAGTTGAACTCTCACAAAATTTTTCTCTGTTTTAAAGTAGACGAGTTTGCAGATATGACAATGCTTTTCAAAGGGAGATTTTTACAATTTCAAAAGGTGTACACTACGCCGAGTTCAAGATGTTTCAGTGATAACTAAACTGTCCTTACAAATTTTCTGGAAGAATACATGTGCAAAGTTTCAAAACTGGTTTCATGCAGACAGACAGACAGACAGACATGGCTATGGCAGCAGGTGCTTTTCACATTATGCATCATGCATACACACCTAAGTAAAACTGTAAATGCACTGCTGACGGACCCCACAGACCTCATTCAGAGATCAAGATCATATTTAACATGAGTGGTGATCCAAATACGTCAACAGAAAAGATAAAAGAATCGTGTGGGGCAATGGAAGCAGTCGAGGAGAGCTGTGGAAGGATGGCCAGCCCTGACAAAAGTGAGTGGAGTCCATGTTATATGTGAACAAGTGCCAGGCTGTGTGCAGACAATACAGCAGTGCTGGGGTTCTTAAGGCTGACCACTCTGTCCAGTTATATTTTGACAGTGATGTTGAAGATTTTACCAAATAGTGCTCTTAAAATTTCTTTTAAATAAGGGCAAAGAAAGGCGGCATTGTGGCGCAGTGGTAGCGCTGCTGCCTCGCAGTTAGGAGACCCGGGTCCTCCCTGTGTGGAGTTCACATGTTCTCCCCGTGTCCACCTGTTTCCTCCCACAGTCCAAAGACATGCAGGTTAGGTGCATTGGTGATTCTGAATTGTCACTAGTGTGTGTGTGTGTCCTGTGGTGGGCTGGCGCCCTGCCCAGAGTTTGTTTCCTGCCTTGCACCCTTGTTGGCTGGGATTGGCTCCAGCAGACCCCTGTGACCCTGTAGTTAGGATATAGTGGGTTGGATAATGGATGGATGGATAAACGCAAAGAAAACTAAAGAGATAGCCATTGATTTCAGGTACATAAACTTATGACCAACATATCACTTGACCACAACTTACGTTAAATTTCAAGTCCCCTGTAAGAATTTATCTGATTCTCCCTTCTGATAACTTGATATCATCTGCAAAACTTAAGCAGCTAATTGATTTCCTGAATTTCTGGTTCAGATCATTTATGTATATCTTGGTTTTCATTTATCTCATGTCTCTCTATTTGTATTTTCTTTGTTTCTCCTCTGTACTCCCAGTCTTTTTCTTTTCAAATCACTTTAACCTTTGGCCAATGTTTCCTTACCACAGCATAGCTGACACATTTTCTGTTTAATTTATGACATGTTTCCCTCTCATTTATTTCTTTTACTTTCCTTATCCCCTTATCTTGATTTGTTTGTGTGAATCAGTTGATATGGCTCTGTGTTGTAGGGGAGCTTTAGGTACCTTCAGTGGTCATGTTGTAACTCAACACAATTTAGTTTTGTATAAGCCCAGAATCACACCAGGAGTGCCACAATGGGCTTTAACAGGCCCTGGCGTTTTGACAAGGGTTATAAGGGTTTAGAAGTTTATTGCTGCTGCTTTATACTTGTTAATTCACACAAGCACACTGAGCCTTTGGTCAGCGGAGAATGCCATGCTAAAATAAAGTAATTTTCATTCAAAACAATCCATTAACATACATTCTTGATGTCCTGGCTAATTTGCCTTGCATGGCTTAGTCATTCTGGCCCACTAATGATCCCCTGTCTCTAGTTTACAAACCCTAATCTCTCTCACCACTTCACCACCTAACAGCTGTGTGCAGAAGTTTGAGTGGGAAGAAAATCGCTATATGAATGTAAATAATTATTATTAATTAATAATTTAATAATAATAATAATATCATTCAATCAATCATTACCCAACCCGCTATATCCTAACACAGGGTCATGGGGGTCTGCAGGAGCCAATCCCAGCCAACACAGGGTGCAAGGCAGGAATCAAACCCCGGGCAGGGCACCAGCCCACCGCAGGGCACACACACACATCAAGCACACACTAGGGACAATTAAGGAACACCAATGCACCTAACCTGCACGTCTTTGGACTATGGGAGGAAACCCACGCAGACACGGGGAGAACATGCAAACTCCACGCAGGGAGGACCCGGGAAGCGAACCCAGGTCTCCTTACTGTGAGGCAGCAGCGGTACCACTGTTCCACCGTGCTGCCCTAATAATAATATACTCATTATTATTTTACTTGCACAAGAGAGAAGAAGGTGAGGTTTTCTGAGAAACATCAGCTTTATTATTGTTGAAAAGACAGGAACAGTCTCAAGTTTTTATTCAAATGAGAGCTGTTACTTCAGCACTCAAGCACCCCAGATACAAGCAGTGGTACTGGTAATCCTTCTAAGCTCCCTTCAGATTTAAAGAATGGACAGCCGTCCTCATCAAGCAGGTTCAGTGGTGGGAATTCAGCAGCTGAAGCAGAATAGAAAACCAAGAGAGTGTCTGGAAGAGCAGCTGAAAGCCCTGAGTTAAAAGTTAATCATATGACAAGCATGTCACACAGAAAGCCTGCAGCTGATACCATAGAAGACAACCAATTACTTTGCCCTTGGTTTCTGGTTTAACATAAAAAGGACGGAGGGTCAATACTGGTGGCAGCTGAAGGGGGTGTACAATTATAATAAAATATTTGTATTTACGTGAACAGAAAAAAAATGGTGAATTACAGCTCAATGTGACAAGATATGCCATCAGCAGAGTGGTAACAGGGGAGGAGAACATAAAAAACTATGATGAGCCACATTTTTGGGGAGTTTCAAACTGTTGAGGTGCACCATCTTCAAACATATTGTAGTTTTACCAAGCTGAGGGGAAGGTTGACCAGTTACTTAAAAACTGTCCAGCCAGACGTCTAAACTTAGATAGTATCAAGTGAAGTTGATTAAAATCAAATGTTATATATATTGTCACACACGTGTGCATGGGGGGCAGTCTAAGGCCTTAACTGAGGGTAAGACGCAGAGTCAGGGTTTGATGAACTGCACTAATGCCTTTTCTCCCTCTTCCACAGACCACCAGAAGGAAAGCCAAACTACAGTAGAACACCACCCACTTCTGTTGCCAGACCATGCCCTCCTACAGACCTCACTTCCCGCTATGAACCTGCTTCTTCCTGCCCTACAGTATAAGACCAGAGAACTCCACTCTCCAATGTAGTCACTATTGGTCTCAGTCATTTACGATTTACTCTATTCACAGTTCATTGACTTACTACATTGTTGTAATATATGCTGTGATACATGAGTTGCTGTCTTGTACCCTAAAAATGAGGCTGAGTCTCATTACTTTAGCTACACCATCTGTATTCGACTTGACACAGGAAGATCACAGTTATTTATTGTAGCAGGACCTACCAGTCTCCTATACACAGACACAGCAAACGGGAAGGGTTGAGACCAGGTCAGTGGCCAAGCTATACTGTTCCTTGCATTTAAAAAGCTCCTTGCATCACCCATCAGTGACAGGTGCTTATAGCATGATGACAATTGGCTCATAGTTGTTTCCACGGTGCTATTCTAAGGAGGTGTGAACCTGCGGTTGTCTCGGTGATGGACAAGCAGTCTTCCACAGATGCGGTGCTTCAGTGCCGTCCCATTGTGGGGGGTCCCAGAAGAGTTCATAAACCTCACAATGTATATATGTTTGAATATGTATGTATGTTGTAATAAGGGAAAAGACAAACAGAAAAAGGTTTAGGGATCCACCCCGTATATTGTGAAACAACGAATCAAATCGAAGTTCACTAGAGTTCACTAGAGTGAACTGTAAGTTCAACTGAAGTAAAGCCAACAGCTGACCAGGAGAAATAACCGGCAGTGAGAAATCAAAGTCGATCGCTCAGGAAAACTGGTGGAACAGGTGGAAACTTAAAGCTGACAATCTCTTAGTGATTCAGCTGAACGCGGAAAGTGCCGAAAGCACAGTTACTGCAAAAAGGGAGAAGATGATATCAGTGCTAAATGTAAGTTCTATCTTCTCTCTTCCCGTTGAGGGCACATTTATATGTTGTGTGTCCTGCAGCATGTACAGCTCAGGTTTTCCGGCCAACAGTGTAGACAGCTTCACCTGCCAAAAGTGTTTAGTTAATTTAGAGTTGATCTGGAAAATATGTGAAATGGAGGACCACGTTAGGAACCTGATAGCAATTAGACCAACCAAAAATTGGATCAACTAGGTTTATTTAGACAATTCGGCTACTTCTGATTCAGCTTCAGTCTCTCCAGGTCTCACTGTAGTCAGTGCATGGCCGAAGTCAGCAGCACCAATTCAGCCACAGGGTGAGTGGGTAACAGTAAGACGGGGGTTTAAGAAGCCACAATTTAGTCCCTCGGCACTCAGGTCAGTAATTCAGACCCAGAACAGATTCTCAGTACTCCGCAGCGTGCTTGTGGAAACAGAGAATAAGAAAGTGCTCATAATTGGTGATTCCATAGTGAGGAATGCTAGAATTTCAAACAATGTTAAACCAGCAGTTAATGTTAAATGCCTTGCAGGGGCCAAGATTTCTGACATAGAGGCCGCATTGGACCGTGTCGCAGACGAAGAAGTATCTACCTTATTGCTGCATGTCGGCACTAATGATATTTACTTACAGCAATCTGAGGTATTAAAGAGGAACTTCATCTCTCTATGCACCAAAGCTAAAAGAAAATGTGGGAATTTAATTGTATCTGGCCCCTTGCCAAGATTATATAGAGGGGATCTGATTTATAGCAGATTGCATTCCCTTACTACTGGCTAGAAACCTGGTGTGCAAATAAAAGCATAGCATTTGTGAACAATTGGGATGATTTTTGGGAAAGGCCTGGATTGTTCAAAAGAGATGGTCTTCATCCTAACTGGAGGGATCTTATGTATTATCCCAAAATATGGCAGCATAAACTGCCTGGCTGACTGATTAGAGCACCATCCAGGCCACAGTCATGTGATGTTACTGTAAATCACAGGCTGTTTATCTCACCTGTTACTATCCTGAAGCTGTTACCCATAATCTCTGTTGTGAAATTTAGTCTTGATGCAAACCTTAAATTACATGATAACCAAAAAATAAGGTGTATAATTAGACCAAGGGATAAAACCAGACCCTCCAACTGGGGCATCTGTAATAGAAACTTACTTCAAATTAAAACAAAAATATATCACCAGTTCAGAAAGAACCATGCAGTTTTAAATGCTGTTTATTGAACATTCGCTCTCTTGGCACTAAAGCTGTTTTGGTAAATGATATCATATTAAGTTCAAAATCTGATCTGTGTCTTCTCACTGAAACCTGGCTTAGTAAATGTGACACTGTCCCCTAGCTGAGGCGTCACCAGATGGATACTCGTTCCTTCATAAGTCTAGAGATTCTGGTCGAGGAGGAGGCCTTGGAATAATTCATTGTAACAAAATGCAAATCACTTCTAAAAATTTAGGCGACTTTACATCATTTGAGGCATTCATTTTAAATATTACAGATTCCAACACAATTATAGTGCTAGTCTACAGACCACCAGGGCCATATTCATTGTTCATGACTGAATTTAGCAACCTTTTATCTGATTTGGCTATAAATTATGATCACGTAGTATTGATGGGGGATTTTAATGTACACATTGATGTGGAAACTGACACTTTTAGCAAATGTTTTACTTATTTGTTAAATTCAGTAGGATTTTGTCAGATTGTCAAAGGTCCAACTCATAATCATAACCACACATTAGATTTAATTATAACTTACAAAGTTGAAATTCAAAATTTAAATATTACTCCATTAAATGAAGTTATTTCTGATCACTACTTAATTACATTGGATTTAGTCCTGCCCTTGCCAACACACTCACACATTAAAACAAAGACAGTGCAACACCTAGATTGTAATTCTGCTTCAAAATTTATGGATACTTTGAGTAAGTCGAGTGTAATTTTAGAAAACCATTTAGATCAATTAACATCAAATGTAAATTTGGAAAATTATTCAGGTCAGCTAACATCACATTATAATGTGACCTTGAGAGATGCTCTGAACGCAGTGGATTCCCTTAAAACAAAAGTGATCAAAGCACATAGAAACTCTCCCTGGTTTAATGAAAACACTCAAGCTCTTAAATTAGAGTGTCGAAAACTGGAGTGCAGATGGAGAACAACAAAGCTACATGTCTTTCAAATTGCGTGGACAGAGAGTGTTAAAACATATAAAAAAGCTCTCTTTAAAGCTCGCTCAGATTACTATTCTAAAGTAATAGATAGCAATAATAAAAATCCTCGGGAACTATTTAGTACAGTGGCTAATTTAACAAAAGGAAATTCATATCTACAGTGCAAAATACCAACAGATATTAGCAGTACAGACGTTATGAACTTCTTTAATGAGAAAATTAAAAATATAAGATCCCAGATCTCAGCATCACAGCACAAACCACATACTAGCTTGGCAAACCCTGTCTCATATTACATTCAACACTTTAGAAATTTTAATCCTGTAACAGTTCTAAATTGAAACCTACTACCTGTACCCTAGATCCAGCGCCAACAAAACTTGTAAAAAGTGCAATGGATGTTGTTGCAGCACCTATTTTTAACATTATGAATAGTTCATTATTGTATAGCACAGTACCTAATGCACTAAAAGTGTTTGTCATTAAACCATTACTTAAAAAGTTACACCTAGACCCGCACATACTAAATAATTATAGACCTACTAGCAAAATACCCACGCTACGCAGCGGCGAAGTACTGCATTAAAATTTTTATTAAGAAGAAAATTAAACCTTTTTAAACTGTGGGAAAATATGCCAATAATTATTTGTTAAGGATCTCTTTGTATACCATGTTGTCAGTTCGGCCCTCCGGTTGTAACATGACCAAGCTGTGCGCTGAGCTTACTCTTGAGCATGTAACTTACAGTTGGCCATGTGAACAGTAATCTTGTCTCAAATCTCACAGCTTGGATTGCTGCTGTCATAATCGGTTTGAGTTTCATGGTTTGTTTCATTTACGACAGTATTTGCAGGATTTGTTGTGTTGAAGTGACATTTGGCATCTGTCAAGCGTTGTAAGCACACAACCGGTTTCATCGATAAAATCACATCCAGCTTTTGAGAGTTTAAACATTCATAAACATCAAAGTGTCCACTACTGAAATCGTCACCTGTGAATCTAAGATGTTTAAGAGGCATTGGCGGTTGTCCAAAGGTGTAAAATATTTGGCCATTTCGGTACACTTGAAAGCGACAACCGAACAATTCAGCGGCAGCCATCAACTCACATGCAGAACCATAGGTGAAGGGCTTAAGCATTTCACTCTTATAGTGCTCCTGTGTAGTATAATTATCTCCTTTACCGCCATCAGTCCACACCTTGAACCTGTCCCAGTCATTCAATACATAAGACAGAGTGAGCCTGATATGGCCATGCAATATGTAACAAAGAGAATGGAAAAGGTAGGTGTTATCTCCGGGCATGGAAACCACTCAGTAAGTGACAGTTCTTTGATCGATAGTGATCATCTCGATAGACATGGTAATGGGGGTTGGAATGATAAAGGAAATGGGTACCTGAGCAATGTAAAGTAAGTGTAAAATACCTATACAATAACTATAATTGTAATAAACAAACAATAAAGCAGTGGAGAAGCCGTGGATTAAACAAAAAGGCTGTAGTTATCAGTAGGGAGACGTGAATCCCGTGGCAAAGCAAGGAAGGGAATGTAGAGACCAGAGCGGACGGTCTTATACAGGCAGGCAGCCAGCCAGCCAGCCAGCCAGCCAACAATGTGGGAGGCGTTGGGATGGGGGACCCAACGCCACCTCACACAGTGACCGAAGTGCAGGCTATGGATGTATATATGTACGTAAGTAGGATTCAGTTAGCATTGGGAACCCGTGTACCAAATTTCTTGAAGATGGGCCCATAAGTAACAAAGACTGTTGTAAAGTTCAATATGGCGGCCGACAGCGGCATCATACCACCGAAATAAGTACGTACATCGGTTAGTGCAGGGAAGCCTCCTACCAAATTTCGAGAAGATGGGGCCATAAATAAGAAAGTTCAACATGGCGGACGTTGTAGACCGTTATGACTATTACGCGTAGAATTTCGAAATGAAACCTGCTTAACTTTTGTAAGTAAGCTGTAAGGAATGGGCCTGCCAAATTTCAGCCTTCTACCTACACAGGAAGTTGGAGAATTAGTGACGTTTGGAAAATTCAAAATGACGGCCGACAATAAGGTCATACCACCGAAAGAAGTACGTACATCGGTTTTGGTTAGCGCAGGGAAGCCACCTACCAAATTTCGTGAAGATGGGGTCAGCCTTCTACCTACACGGGAAGTTAGAGAATTAGTGATGTTGGAAAGTTCAATATGGCAGCTGACAGTGGCATCATACCACGGAAATAAGTATGTACATTGGTTTCGGTTAGCGCAGGGAAGCCGCCTACCAAATTTCGTAAAGATGGGGCCATAAATAAGAAAGTTCAACATGGTGGACGTTGTCGACCGTTATTGACCGTTATGACTGTTACGTGTAGAATTTCGAAATGAAACCGCTTAACTTTTGTAAGTAAGCTGTAAGGAATAATCCTGCCAAATTTCAGCTTTCTACTTACATGGGAAGTCGGAGAATTCGTGATGAGTCAGTGAGTGAGTGAGTCAGTCAGTCAGTCAGTCAGTGAGGGCGTTGCCTTTTATTATTATAGATTTCAAATTTACCCTTTCTCTCTAAAATACTAGAAAAAGTAGCTTCAGCTTCAGTCACACCTTACACATCACAATTTATTTGAGAAATTCCAGTTTGGTTTCCGCACTGGTCATAGTACAGAAAGACACTAACGCGGGTTGGAAATGACATTCTGATGTCCTCTGATGAAGGAAACTCCACTGCAATTATGTGGTTAGCGCAGCATTTGACACCATTGACCATTCTATTTTACCGCACAGGCTAGAAAATGATGTTGGCCTTAAAGGCACTGTGCTGACTTGGTTTAGTTTTTATTTATCAAATCGAATCAAATACATAAAGAAATGTGCTGACAGGACTCCATCATTATACACAGAAGTGAGATATGGTGTCCTGCAGGGCTCAGTACTCGGACCTTTACTGTTTTCACTTTGCATGCTTCCACTGGGATATCTCATTAGAAAACATCATGTTAATTTTCACTCGTACACAGATGACATCGAGTTATACCTTTCTTTTAGATCAGATCAAGTTTCTTTGATGTTGTCTGTAATTAGTAATGAATTAATGAAGAGGATGGATGAGAACTTCTTGTCTTTAAACACAGAAAAAAACGATGTTAATTATTGGAGGAAATGATGTGATCACAAGAATATTTTGTCATTACTTAACTCAGCTGGAAGCAACAATAATTTTACTTAATCAGCCCTCAATCTAGGAGTTATCTTTGACTTTAACATATTTAAAGCGCACATTACAAAGTTGTCCAAATCATGTTTCTTCCATCTTAAAAATGTGGGGAAGTTAAGGTGCTTTCTAAATTTGCGGGATACTAAGAAATTAGTTCATGCATTTAATTCTAATTGGATTAACTACTGCAATGCGGTCTTCACTAGATGTTTAAACTGTTCTTTATGCAGCTTCTAGTTAATCCAAAATGCTGCTGCAAGAATTATTATAAGAACAAGAAAATACGAACACATAACTCCAGTTCTTAAATCCTAACACTGACTCCTGGTTAAGTTTAGAGCAGATTTCAAACTCCTCATTTTAACATATAAAGCATTAAATGGTAGACGTCCGGCTTACTTGTCTGAACTTATCATAACTTACACACCAGAGCACACATTAAGATCTGAAGATGCCAGTCTGCTTCTGATTCTGAGGATCAATGAAATAACAGTGGGAGGTCGAGCTTTTAGTTACAGTTAAGTTTAGTTTTAGTTAAACTTTCAGGTGGTCTGCCTGCTAGTCTGCCTTCGGTCTCAGCTTTCAAATCCTGGCTGAAGACTCACTACTTCAGTTTAGCACACCCTGACTAGAGCTGCTGATTAACTGTACAGACTGCATCTTTTGTTAGTCATTAACACTAAAACATAATAAGGATAGTTGTAATTTGTTACTAATCCTCACCTATTCTGTTTCTTTTCTCGGTACTCAAATATGGCACTTGGTGTCACTGCCCTACTGCCAATTTTTCTGCCTGCCTAAGGAGAAGTCATTTCTGATGGAAGAGCACTGGAATTGTTGGATAGAGGAGGCCTTTCATCATATTGGCCATCACTGACTCAGCTGTGGAATGGCCAGAAGGGGGAAGGCAGCTTGATGGCCGAGGTCTCCAGGACTCTGAACAAATCTGAATCCTATTATGTGACATCACCTACTCTTGCTTTTTTCTCTGTAGTTGTAATATTACTGTTGTACTATTGTATTGCTTTGTTCTGTGTATTATGTTATTGTATTTACCCCTTTTTTCTGACACCCACTGCACAACCAACATACCTGGAAAAGGGTCTCTCTTCGAATTGCCTTTCAAAATATTTCTTCCAGTTTTTCTTCCCTACAAGGGTTTTTGTTGGGAGTTATTCCTTGTCTTTTTAGAGAGTCAAGGCTGGGGGGGCTGTCAAAAGACGGCCTGCTAAAGCCCATTATGGCTCTCTCTTGTGTGATGTTGTGGCTATACAAAAATAAATTGTATAGTGTTGTATTGTATGCTGCATGGTTTATTGTGGAAGGGTTTTTTGGGTGACCCTTTCCAACAACATGAGCTATTTATATTCCCACACCCAGATTCTTTATTACGTAGACCCTCAGACATGTCCCCAACCTCTGCTCTAGTTCTCAAATTCTTGCACTCACCTGGCCTCGAAGGAAACGCAGCCCGCAGACACAATACACTTGACTGGGGACTATGGATTCCGACTTCACTCAAGACTGACTACTACTGTGCTACACTTCACCTATTTTAAGATGTCTCCTCTATCCTCTGTAACCTCAGATGTCAAGATACAACAAATATTAATGCTAGCAGGTTCAGTTGGATGATGAGCCCAATCTTAGTGAGGACACGTGGCTTCACCTGGAAAATATTAGGGAAAGACGTCTTATTTTAGGAGTGTGTTAGAGACCCCTCAATTCAGACAGTAATTTCAACACACATCTTTTTAGTAAAATCAAAAAGGCAAGTTTACAGGGAGATATTATAGTCATGGGGGACTTTAATTATTAACATATTACATATTAACTGGGATAACCTTCCAAATGGAGGAGCACAAGAGCAGGGGCCTCATGCATAACGGCATGCATAGAATTCACACTCTAACATTGTACACACAAAAAAATTTAGACGCATAAATCTGTGCAACCGGCAACTTCCATTTTTTTCCGTTTCATAATTCCCGGTCAGCGTGAAAAGTAACACACATGCACGAGCCTGTTGTCCCGCCCTGTCTCCTCCCAGAATTACACCTCTTTGAATGTGCAAATCAATATAAAT
Organism: Polypterus senegalus; assembly: GCF_016835505.1. Taxonomy (NCBI): domain Eukaryota; kingdom Metazoa; phylum Chordata; class Cladistia; order Polypteriformes; family Polypteridae; genus Polypterus; species Polypterus senegalus. Next base: position 3,294,463 of record NC_053156.1, read on the forward strand.
AGCCCTTAAGCGTTCTGTGAAAAGGCAACGGCAAAAGCACGGGAGGAAATAGAAGAATTTCAGCAAATACCAACTGGAGGCAAAGGAAAAACGTACTATTTGTTGGTTTAGACAGTGGTATTAACAACAAAAGGAAGTTGATCGAGTCACATAAATTGTCGGAGAAACTCAAAAGCTCAAGTTAACAAATTCGCACAGTGCTTGAAATAAAAAGAAGTTGTCAGATATCAAAGTCACCGTGAAGTCGTAGCCCACCGTCTGAGTGTCATATCAAGCTTATTAGGGTACAGAGAAAAAAATAGGAACACAGTGGGGAAAAAAGCATGAAATGTCAACTTTAATCTCTAAATTTCCACTTTAATCACATAGTTTATTCATAAACTTCATCTTCACATCGTTTAATTTACTAGTTTCTCAAGTTCCATTGTAAAGTAGCACGTTAAATGCTTTGTTTTGTATTTGATCTTCTATGTGCTCTATGTGTGTGAATCACTACATGAGTCTTAAACTGGCTTTCTCTTCCTCCGACAGGACATAGAATCCATTACATTCATGATATTACAGCTCTCTGAATAATTAAAATACTAAGATGTATACTTGATATCATTTTCATGATGACAGGAGTTAAAGCATTTTATTAAACATGGGAACACAGTGGTGCAGTGATTGTTCATTGTTAGGAAACAGTCAGTCATTTATTTATTGATTTGATCCATCAACTTTTTCATTCCTAAAAGCTGCATGTGTGAAATACTGGATGTCATGTCCATATCAATTGAAAGGCATGTGACAGACAGTAGATTTTACATCATTTTACAGTTTGAGACAATCGTGACTGTTCTTAAACCTTTTTCGTGCAACATTTAAGTTGATTGCAAAGACCCAACCTATACCAGCATAGACTCAAACTGTCTTTGAGTCGTCGTCTTTTTAAAATTTTGATAAATATTAAAAACTGTTACAATTACTACTACTAATAATAATAAATGGAGGGTCAGTCACAGTGTGCTTTCAGCAGGGAATTATCCCGAGGTGATCTCCTCATTAAACAGACGGTATTTATGTCTTGTGCATACAGTACAATGATATTGTTACTTACCGTACATGCCTCTCCAGAACAATAAAACCCAACAAGTATATAGAATACAATTTACAGTATAGATATATGTTCAGGTATATTTCAAATATTTATACCTAGTCTTTTTCTCACAATGTTTCTTATTATGATTGGCTGTTCAGTAACTCTTTAACTAAAACACTTTCTTTGAAGTCATACTTAGCGCCATTGGTTCTTTACTATTTTCGAGAATAACACTTGGGCAGGATGGCTGAGTGTGTAATAATCTTAGCAGAATGTCTTTTAGATACCCTGGACAGAAGGCAGCTGGGTGTCAGTAATAGTTTGTGGCTTTCACCACCCTCTGCAGTGACCCAAGCATGTGTGCCCTACCAGGATGTGATGCCGCCAGTGAAGATGGACTCCAGACAGCACCTGTGAGACGTCTCAGGAAGGCATCGGTGAACTTAGCAATAAACAAACCGTGCTGTTCACTCCTCAATTCATCAGTGATTGTTACTACACGAAATTTAAAACAAGCTCACCATTTCTACAGCACCCCACAAAAACAAACCACAGCTTAATCCTTTCTCTGAAGTCTATGACCTGCTCCTTAATTTTTGGTCATGAAAGGTCAGATTGTCCTGAGACCACTGCGTCAGCAGATAGACTTCTTGTCTGCAAGCCATTTAATCCTTGGTGATGATCAGGCTTATGACGGTGATGTCAGCAGCATTTTTAATGATGGAGCTGGCGTGGTGTTGGGACACACAGTCACACTGGGGGATTAGCACACTGCCCCATAGTGTACCTGGACTGAGAGTGAAGGATAGATGGAGGATATGATGCTGACAATCTGCAAAGCCGAGGTCTGCTCGCTATGAAGTCCAAAATCCAGTTCTGTTGGCACAACAGTGTTGAATGCTAAGCTATTGTCTGTAGACGTACCTCTGTAAGAGCAGTTTTTAAATTATTAGATGTGCCAAGATGATACGGAGTACAAGACTTAACTGCTGTACCAGGATGCATCATGGAGATGGTGAAGTGCAGCAAAGTTATGTGCTAAGTTAAAATTTAGTAAAAAGTCTGAGTGAGTGTAGTTAGATCTAAAATGAGTTCTCACATACGACACACAGACTGTTATGGACATGAACAGATGAATAAACAGATGAGCACATTTTAAACATTATAAGAGATGTCAATGGTGAAACACACATACTGTATATTCCCTCTCTCTCATACTGTACATACGCATACACACACCCAAACACATATAGTATAGATTAATAATCCTGATCCCAGGGGCTGCAGATTTTTGTCCCAACTAATTTTTGCTTTCAATTAGACTTCCATTTTGAACTTGCAAGCCAACAGTCTCGGTCTTGAAAGTTAAAGTGACGTATCAAAACACAAAGCTCATTGTTAGAACTACCATGTAGGGAGTATAACCTGTGGGGGGCATTTTAGCACCCAAACCCTGGACACAACCACACATACAAGTTTCAAGTTAAATATGAATATATTTTAAATTAATAAAGCACACAATCCCAGTCAGGACACCCATCTGTGTCCTTCATCCACTATTTGGGTCTTTTGAGTAGACGAGGACCTACTGAACCAGGTCGGCGAGCCAGTCCATCCCCTCCTTTCTTTACTGTGGAAATTTTGAACAAAACACAACAACCTAACTGGTAGAACAGCAGTGACTGATGGGAACTTTTTTTTTTTACCCCGTATTTCACAAAGATATGAGAGCACATCCTTCATGAAGTCAAAAGTAAATAACAATAATTTTCCACTTGTGTGTGTTCCTTCATCCTCGTTCATATCCAGAATTCTTGACACAAGTTCCTTCCTAACAAGTCGGTCACAAGCAGTCAGGATGTTTTTGATCAATGAAGACCTTTTTGTGAAAAAGAAAAGACTACAGAGTGTGACGTATTTTATTAGGAATATCAACACATTAACTCCACTTTTACTCAAAGTACATCACATTGGCTATGAGATAAACACACCAATATGACCAAAGCTTGTCATAGGAATGCTTAGCTCTGTTGATTTCTCTCGCTTTTCACCTCTGCTGTACTCCCTGTGTTTATGAGTAAAAAAGAGAAAAGAAACTCCAGCGAACAACCAAAGCAGTTCATCTTCAAAGGAGTGTCATGTCTAGTTGGAAACCATTCAGAAAGGGCACAAATAATTCAAAATGACTCAAGTGAAAAAAGCGTACATTTTTATTTACTAATCCATTGCTGTAAGACAATCTGTACGTCTACAGGAATTGTACTGAAGTGAGTACCTGAAAGACAAAAACAGTCCAATTACCACAATTCATCATTTCAAATAACAGGTCATGTCATTGTCCCCAGTGTAGTAAGTATACTTTAAAAACATTCACCTAAACCTACTGCGATAGAAATGCTAATGTAAAAAGTGATACATAATTTAAAGTGTTTCCCTGAATCAAACAGTCACTCCTTTCTAGACTGATTGATGACTGGCTGATATTGAAAAGGACAAAGAGAATCCTCACCTTTAAGAGATTTGCTGTGTTTGAGCCGTAAGAGTCATTTCACTACACACAGGACCAGACAGGGCTGGCTGAGCCTTTGTCAGGACCACACTTTCCATGCTACAAGGCACAGCAATACAGATTATTAAATATTATGCATTTCTGCAAATCAATTATGTAGCATTTCAATAATTTGAATACATTACAATTTGCTAACAACTACACATAACCATAAATATGCTGAGCTGCACATTCAGTGAATGCTACCTGATGCCACAGATGAAACTGATCTTTGAAGAACAAGGCAAACAGTCAGAAAGTGACACTCCACAAAAGGAAGATTATGAAGCCGTTCATTGCCTACATTTTAAGAACAGTAAACTAAATTTGATACTATTCACTGTACTGGCAGAAATAATTCAGTCAACATTTTGAAAAATAGATGCATTTTATAGGACTGAAAACACTTGACATTCTACTGTATTCCAGTTCAATAGTCTCATACCTTATTATACTTTTGCAAAATATATTTTACATGATCACATATGGAGTAAGCATACACAATATCAAGCCCTTGAGAAATGTGTGAGTGAGTGAGAAAAGGAGAGAAAGGCAGCAGTAATGGAAAAGAAGGAGCGGAGAGGGAAAGGTCCTGGCTGTTCCTTATCTTGTCTGGAATTACTGGAAGCAGAAATAATTGCCATTTAATAAATCAGTTTGAGCACACAAACCCCCTAAGCCTTTTTAAGACCACTATTCTCGGCCCCCATAATGCCAATGACACCGCACAGGGCTGAAGAAAGACACAAGTCAGTGAAGGCCTCGCTGGAGACCTGCTGTGTGACCTTTTTGTGAAGTTCTAATACATAAAATGAGTGTCAGAGAAATTTTAAACTGAGAATTTGGAAGCCCTGCCTGTGGTACACAGAATGTCCTTCTTCATGCGTGGAAACTGAAGACGGCCGTCTTGGCTGGAAGAGAAACAATTCAGAAATACTGTAAGCTGACAAACTCTGAGAACTGGTCTTCCCTTGAAAGGTTACACACCTTTAATGCTGGCTTTCCAAAGTAAGAGAAGACGCCTAAGAAATGTAAATCAGGAGATTGCAATAAATTCTGAGAATAAAAAATAGCATGCAATTTCTTTTAATCAGAACAAATATTATAATAAAAGATACAGCCAATGATGCTTTTAAACATTTATGACAATACACTATATGTTGCCAGTCAATTGTATGTAATGTAACTCCACATTTAAGTTCCTTAAAATTAAAGTATTTATACTATGATCTTTGTCATATCATACTAAATATTTTAAAAGAGAAAATTGTTAATACACAGTCATGAATTAATTAATCTAAAATTATTCAAAGCTGGCTTTTCAAAAGGTAAAAAAGTGCACAGTATACTATTGTGTCAAATCAAATCATGTTGTTAAGGTGAATATCTATCTGCATTAAAGTGTATTAAAAGTGTCAATTAATCAAATTGTACAAGTTACAAGATATCTTCTAGAAAGCTTCACATCCCTCCATGGACCACCACTGTCCTTCTGTGGCTCTGTAAGTGGCTGATGAGGCCTGTAGAAGCCGATCTTTTATAGCAAAACAGACAAGCAAACTCCGGAACACAACTGGAGGTTCCTCTGTGCTCTTCAATATACTTCTGTGTCTCTGCTGAATATAAAATACGTAGATATAAAGTTCTTAAAACTGACAAACATGCACGAGAACAATCATTCTAAAGCAGTATTTTTGAAGAATGCAGGAGAGGTGGGCATGAAATATTTAATATTGTTTTAACGGTTCAAACAAACTGTACTATCATTGAAAGAACTTTATAAAATAATAATAATAATAATAATAATAATAACAACGTGATTCTGTCCTGGCTGTTCTTTTCCTCATTATTGTCTACAATCTAATTTGAACTTTCTTGAACTGGAGGTAATTGAATATTGCATTCACACTTGCCCTTTGTTTGTAGCCATTTATTCAAATTTTCAGTTATGTACTGTAAATATATATACAGAACTATGAAAAAGATCATCTAAAGTGACCTAAGTATATTCAAACTTCTGCCTAGCAACATTACTATCATTGAAAAACCAGGATATCCACTATTAACTGTGTTTGTCTTAAAAACTTATGCAAACAAGAAGCTTTCTGTGGAACATTACCTTATATTGGCTCCATCTCTCTGTTTTTGTCTTTCTGAAATATATTTTGCTGTCTAAACTGCCAGGTGACTGATTGGTTTTCCTTCTGATTAACTAGCATATACGTGATATACAGGACAAATGGTGAATGATATTCTGGCAATTATAAGTACTTAATCACGGTGACTCATATTTGATTACAATCTGTTACACTTAGCTTTGGTTAATTATACTCAACAACGGTCAATTACATATCATAACTATTGTTATAAAAAATTATTGTCTGCTGAATCAATCGATTTACTATTCAGAATCGAGTATTCCGAACAGCCTTGTAACAATTAGCTACACAAACCAACTTGTTTTTTGTTTAACTGTTAATACTTTGTTAGAGCGCTTAGTACTGCACGGAACCTGAAAGTTGATTCAGCATCTTTATTACACTGTGGTACAATTCATACCCTAGCAGTAAAGTATAATATTATCTAATATTAGCAAAACGTGCAACAAACTCACTGCCATCTTGATTTCTTACTCAAACTCAAGCTTTCAAGAAAGATTTATTCAAAGTCCAACATTCCTTCAAACTCTGACAAAAACAATGATGACGTATCGAAACTGACATCAGAGGGCGTTCCATGACTGGTGTTGGGGCATTCCGTGATATGAAGAGTGTTCCATGTCTAAAGTCATAGGTATTGCAGGCTGCAGCCAGACCCTTCTCAAACCGAGTGTAGAATTTGCGTACGCCAAGGTATAAGCTACCGTGGAAATGTGCGTGGCTTTACGCCAAGTTTAGGTTTTATACATCGCAATTTGAGTGTTGAAACATTTGTAGGTTACATTTTTGTGCGTGCGCACCGTTTATACATGAAGCCTCAGAAGTTTTTAGAAGTAATCAGTGACTGTTTTACAAGACAGCATGTTAAAGCATCAACACGGGGTGAAGCCTGTCTGGATTTAGTATTCTGTAATAACAGGATAGAATTGAGGGTGTAGAGGTGATTGGACCACTAGGGTCACGTGACCATAATGTAATACAATTCTCAGTATTTTGTAAGAGTGCAGATGCAAAGACTAAAATTGTTAAGATGAACTTTGGTAGGGCTAATTTTGAGCAGATGCAGCAAAGTCTAAGTAGGATAGACTGGGATAAGCTTTTAAATGTGGAGACAGTCGAGGAGCAGTGGAACAGGTTTAAAAATGTTTTACATGTAATGCAGGACAGATACATACCTAAATTTGGAATTATTAAGAAACTAAAAAAAACTCCACGATGGATTAATAAAGATTTAAAAAAGAAGTTGCAAAGGGAAAAACTGTTGTATAAGGCATATAAGATTAATGACTGCAAAGTGAATCGTAGCGCGTACGAGAACATGAGGGCAACCATTAAGAAGGATATCAGAGAGGCTAAAAGACAGTTGGAGAGGAATATAGCAGATAAGGCGAAAGAAGACCCCAAGAGATTCTTTCAGTATTTTAGTAGTAAAAGAACAGTTAAGGAGGAGGTCAAGTTCATCAGGAATAGTAAAGGGAATTAAAAGATACAGACAGTGAAATAGCAGATGCCCTAAACTTACATTTATCTGAGGTGTTTACAAGTGAGCAAGTGGATAACCTCAGAGCAGTAACAGGGACTACTAAGGAGGTACTGAGGGATTTGGAAATTGTAGAGGGAGAAGTGCTGCTCAGATTAAATAAGATGAAATCAAACAAATCACCAGGCCCAGATAATATTTATCCTCGTGTTCTTAAGGAGGCTAGTGAGTACAGATATAAACCCTTGACACATATTATTAGGAAGTCACTGTGCACTGGAGAGATTCTGAAGAACTGGAAAATGGCAAATATCATCTCATTATATAAAAAGGGTGACAGGGCCGATCAGAGCAACTATAGACCAGTAAGCTTAACAAGCATCACAGGAAAATGAATGGAAGGAATTATTAAGGATAAGATTGAGCAACACATGGCAAGGACAGGAGTTATTCTGAACAGTCAGCATGGGTTCAGAAGAGAGAGGTCGTGTTTTACTAACATGCTGGAATTCTATGAGGAGGCAACAAAAGCATACGATCAAAGTGGAGCTTATGATATTATTTATCTGGACTTTCAGAAAGCATTTGATAAGGTGCCACATGAGAGGTTGGGCATCAAGTTAAAAGAAGTGGGAGTTCAGGGTGATGTTTTTAGATGGGTGCAGAATTGGCTCAGACACAGGAAGCAGAGGGTGATGGTGCGAGGAACCTCATCAGAACTGGCCGATGTTAAGAGTGGTGTTCCACAGGGGTCAGTGCTAGGGCCGCTGCTATTTTTAATATATATAAATGATTTAGATAGGAATATAAGTAACAAGCTGGTTAAGTTTGCAGATGATACCAAGATAGGTGGATTAGCAGATAATTTGGAATCCATTATATCATTACAGAAGGACTTGGATAGCATACAGGCTTGGGCAGATTTGTGGACGATGAAATTTAATGTCAGTAAATGTAAGAATGACACATAGGAAGTAAAAATGTTAGGTTTGAATACACAATGGGCGGTCGGAAAATCAAGAGTACACCGTATGAGAAGGATTTAGGAGTCATAGTGGACTCTAAGCTATCGACTTCCCAGTGTTCAGAAGCCATTAAGAAGGCTAACAGAATGTCAGGTTATATAGCGCCTTGATGTGTGGAGTACAAGTCCAAGGAGGTTCTGCTCAAGCTTTATAACATACTGGATAGGCCTCATCTTGAGGACTGTGTGCAGTTTTGGTCTCCATAAAGACATAGCAGCAATAGAAAAGGTCCAGAGAAGAGCGACTAGGCCGAATCCAGGGCTACAGGGGTTGAATTATGAAGAAAGATTAAAAGAGCTGAGCCTTTACAGTTTAAGGAAAAGAAGATTAAGAGGTGACCTGATTGAAGTGTTTAAAATGATGAAGGGAATTAGTCCAGTGGATCGAGACTATGATTTTAAAATGAGTTCATCAAGAACACGGGGACACAGTTGGAAACTTGTTAAGGGTAAATTTCACACAAACATTAGGAAGTTTTTTATTATTCAAAGAACAATAGACACTTGGAACAAGCGACCAAGTAGTGTGGTAGACAGTAAGACTTTAGGGAATTTCAAAACTCGACATGATGTTTTTAGTAGAAATACATGGACAAGACTGGCGAGCTTTGTTGGGCTGAATGGCCTGTTCAGGTCTCGAGTGTTCTAATGCTCTAATGTTTAAGCAATTGCAGCAGGCAATACATTTTATTCATAAATTAAAGATTTTAACATTCTTAAATGTTCTTAATATGTCCAGAAAGAGAAAGCAAATAAAATTGGGTATGCAAATCTGAGATACAAGCTGGCTATCTGAGGAGCTGTCACAGATGATGCATGAATGTGTGAGGCTTTTCAGTCTCTTAATGGCTGTGTGGCTGTGTTTGTTCTGCTTCTGTTATTTTCTGTTTTATTTTCCTCTCTTCAATTCAGCAGATGATAGAATGGATATTTTCACTTTAACTCTTTTAGGGCGGATGTCGACTTTTTATCGATAGGAGGGGTTGAGGGCACATTTCAACAAAAGTCAACATCCAGGGGTAGATGGCGATAATCAGCTGTTAATGGTGCCAACACTCACTATTATGGTAAAGGTATTCCCTCTTTGCTTGGGGGAACGTTAGACTCATTGACTCAGCATCTAATCCCTGCGAGTGCGTGAGTTACGAAACGTAAACAAAGGCAAGATGGCATCGACATCTCATGAGGGAGCAAAGCGAGCACAGAAAACAAAATACTCAGCAGAAGATGTTTTGCACATTATCACTGAGTTGAACTCTGATTTTTTGGAATCTGATTTTGTAGAAGGTGATCAGAAGATTGAGCAGGACAGTGAGGAACTGGCATCAGCTGATCAGACCCCAGCTGATGCCACCTTAGCTGATTGGCTACCAGCTGAGCACATTCGCACAGCTGATGCACCTGCAGCTAGGTTCGCATTGGAGGAATACCCAGACATCGATCCACAGGAGCCAACCTGGCTATCAGAGTTCAGAAGAAGGCACAGCTTGCTGTTGGACACGACGGATTACCAGCCACTGGACTACTTCAGGCTGTTCTCTCCCGAACATTCTTGTACTTCAAAGTGAAAACCCACAACAAAAGACGAGATGAACGACTTTGTGGAATTACAAATAGAGATGGGACTAGACTGGCGATATAACTTCAGGGAGCACTGGTCCAAACGTGCTTTGTCCCCTGGTGGCTTTGGACAGGTTATGCTGCGTGATGATAGGTACGCTGCTGCAAAGTGTTATTCACTTCTGTGATAACCAGAAGCAAATCCCAAGGGGTGAGCCAGGCTATAACCCCATGTATAAAGTTCAGCCCCTGCTTCACATTGTGGAACCAACATAGAAACAATTTGATCAGCCGTGATTTGTCTGTGGATGAGTCAATGATATAACACAAGGGACGCCTTTTTCTCCACCACTATATGCCAGACAAGCCCACAAAGTATGGCATAAAGGACTTTGTACTGGCAGTAGCAAACACTGGTTTCTGTCTGAAAGTAATCACATATACAGGAAAGCATTCCTTACAAAGAGAGAACTGTCCCTTGACACGTCAGGTTGTGCTGGAGCTGCTTCAGGGCTATGAACATTTGGGTCATGTTGTGTACATTTGGACAATTTTTATATATCACCAGAATTGTTCATGGAGCTACAGAGCAGAGGAATTGGAGCTTGTGGCACAGTGAGGGTGAACAGGAGACACAGGCCTGCACAGGCTGAAGAGGAAAAGAGGTGACAATATGTTTACACACAGGCAGAAAACTTGGTGGCAGTGGCATGGCACGATGTCAAACGGGTGACTTGTCTCTCTACAGTACACACCAACAATATATACACCAACAATATTCGTCGAAAGGGAAACCCAGAAGGTAGGAAGCTGGACAAGCCAGTTGCACTTGAGGAGTATAACTGTAAAATGGCTGGAGTTGATCGACTGGATCAGATGCTGGGGTCATATGCTTATGGCCATAAGTCCAGCAAGTGGTACCACAACACCTACCATCGCATACGTGAGATTGCACTTGCAAATGGCTATAAATTGTTCAAGCAGGCAAACAGTGAGTGCACTATAAGAAGGTGGTTGACCTCTTGCTGGCAGAATATGTTGGAGTGCTTTTGGCAAAGTGAAGAAGGCCATCACAAAGAGCAGTGCCAGGCAGGCTGACTGAGCGCCACTTTCCTGCAACATATGAGGACAAAAAATACAAACCTGACTGTGTTTTGTGCAGCAACAGACAACTGAAAAGGAGGCACCAGTGCAACACATATGGTAAGGAGGGCAACGTGGCATGGCATGCAATTGGCTGCTTTGAGCGACATCAGACTTTACAGGACTTTGCTGTGTAACATGAATGTGATATGTATGGGAATTCATAAGGTATGCAGGCTCATACAACATGTAAGACAGGAACATTTGTCAAATATATATTTTTTTTGTTGATTTGATGTGTTAAACATTTGCTTTGTGTTTTTGGAAAAATATTCAGTCCTGAGACAAAAGAAACAAACAAACAAAAAAAATAGCCTTAAAAGAGTTAAGCTGATGACTTTTTAAAGCTTCTGAGGACCAAGTTGAACACTTCTAGCCCCTCTCTGTCTAATGTCATTTTCACAGACCGCATCAGTACACGTCGATGAGGTGAGCATGAACAAAGATAACCAAAGGTTCAAGAGCTTCACTTTTACACATGTGGAAACTCCAAAAAAATGTTTTGAAGTTCTGACCTTCTAAACCCTACTTGTCTGCTCTTCTGACTGCAGAAAAAATCCCCTCAATGTGAAACGGCCCTCTGTCTGTAGCACCACAGCCTCCTTCTATGTGTAGACGAGCTGCTCCATGGAAAGTGCGCTTACAGTTAAAACATACAGCAATAATGACATAAAAAATAAAATTGAAATAATGTGATATAAAACATATAATACATTCTGTCATCTTTGATCTTTTTATGTTTTGTTCTCTCCTTGATTGTTGCAACAACACTACAAAGACAAATTCCTCACCACATTAGTGCACCAGGCTAATAAAGAGGATTCTGGGAAGGGAGACACTTCAACAACTTCATCAGTCAAACAGACGGTGTAAACCGCAGCTCATCAGCCTGTGGTTAGAGGAAAGGAAGAGACGTCAAGGGAATAAATTAAATAAAGCTCAGTGCAAAATGGAGAAACCTGAGACGAGAACTGACACCAGAGAGCAAAGTCAAGGAATTTAACACAAAATGACTTCAGCTGTGTGTGTTTATATAATGGCATTTCACCTGAACAGACATCACAATCAGGAAATACGATGAGCTGAATCAAATTTAGGATCTGAGTGGACAGTCACAGCATTGTCTAGGATTAGTGACACGACTTGACACAAAGAACTTTCATGTGTTTGAAATCAACATGCTGAGGTTTATCTAAACACACGGATATCAAGCATCAGGGGCCTCATGTATAAACGGTGCGTACACACAGAAATGTTGCGTAAGAACTTTTCCATGTTCAAATCGCGATGTATAAAACCTACACTTGGCGTAAAGCCACGCACTTTTCCATGGTACCTCATGCCTTGTCATACGCAAGTTCTCCGCTCGGTTTTGCAGACTGGCGGCACCCAGCGTCAAAGCAATGGTACTGTTCTTGTGTGATTACTCATTATTTTCCTGACGCGGCTTTATAAATACACTGAAACTAACCGCATATTGTTTATTAGTGTAATGCATCTGATTGTAATTAACTTGTAATAATATAATGGTCCACAGAATGGTCAAACTATTCTAAATACCATAACTGCTTTAGCGTTGTTACTCTCCTTCTTCTAGCTCCTCCCGTTAGGAGTTGCCACAGCGGATCATCTTTTTCCATATTACTCTCACTGCACCACTTGGAGTATTTATATCACTGCATCTAAATGTGTGAATCACAGCAGCAGCTGATTGGAAAGAGAATTATCGGTATACAGCTTCAAGGACACACTGTCTCAGCCACTGCAAAACGTTTTAAAGCCTTTCCTGTACAGACCTCGCGGTTCAAAAACAGTTTAATCCGAAGAACTTTAAATGCACTCAATCAATTGCACCTTGTAGAACTGTTTGGACTTATAAGTACAATCACCTCACTGTAAACTTGTACTACAGTTATAATATCGCGTATTTACATATGATGACGATATCATTTTTAAGGTGAAATTCAGCAAAATATGTTTATTAAATTATACAGATAAAACTTTAACTTCATTTAAATAATCTATATTCTTCACTGGGAGTGTCGTTAAGGATAGAATAATTAAACATGTACTACGAAGATATTTCAGTGTTCCTTAAACGTTTTGAAGAATCGGCGCTAACCTTACAGATGGCTTAACTTCTATTACAGAGCTGATTGTGTGGCGATCGGTTACTTGGGTAAAGAAAAGCACTGACTGCAGTGACGGCTACGCCAGTATATATTGAATATAAAACAGAAAGAAAAAATAACAACACAGCTAAAAATGCAGCGACAAATTTCGGCAAAAGTTAAATGCTTGTGTCATGAGCACGAGGCGGCTATGCAGTGTCTGCAATGGACGAGGCCATCCACATTGGCGGGCGAAGGAGCCACCGATTCTTCCTCTGCCCAGTGCCACCACAAGCCTAGAGCCGCCCCTGAGTACTGCTGCAATAAATTATTTCATCGAAGTGAAAAACATGTTTAATAACGTGCTTTAACTCCTATCATCATGAAAATGATATCACGTATACATCTCAGTATTTTAGTTATTCAGAGAGCTGTAATATCACGAATGTAATGGATTCTGTGTCCTGTCGGAGGAAGAGAGCCGGTTTAAGAAGCAAGTAGTGATTCACACACATAGAGCACATAGAAGATCAAATACAAAACAAAGCATTTAACGTGCTACTTTAATTACGATGTGATTTGAGAAACTGGTTAATTAAACGATTTTAAGATGAAGTTTATGATGTTCTACTTTAATGACAAAATAAACTACGTGATTAAAGTGGAAATGTCGAGATTGAAGTTGACATTTCGTGCTTTTTCCCCACTGTGTGCCTTTTTTTCTCTGTATCCTAATAAGCTTTCATATGACACTCAGACAGTGGTTTACAACTCGGCTTTTCACGGCGACTTTGATATGTGACTTCATTTTTATTTCCGGCACTGTGCGATTTGTGAATGTGAGCTTTCAAGTTTCTCCAACACTCTATGTCACTCGATCAACTTCCTTTTGTTGATTATACCAAGGTTTATTTGAACAAATAGTATGTTTTTCCTTTGCCTCCACTTGGTATTCGCTGAAATTCTTATATATTTCCCCCCGTGCTTTTCCCATTGTCTTTTCACAGAAGGCTGAGTTTAAGGGTGATTTATATTCATTTGCCTATTCAAAGAGGCGTAATTCTGGGAGGAGTTGGGGCGTTACATAAAGCGCGTGCACGAGCGTTAGTTTTCACGCTGATCGGGATTTATGTAGCGAAAGAACGTGGAAGTTGGAGTACGCACAGATTCCTGCATCTGGATTTTTCTGTGCGTAAGCACATTTTGGCTTTTGTGCTTACGCCATGTTATAGTGCGAGTTCTACGCACGGCGTTATACATGAGGCCCCAGGTGTTTTTTAATGATCACTGAAAGAAATTTGTGTTCAAATCCTCATTAAAACATTCATTACAAAGAAATAAATATCAATACACATGAATGAGCGCACACCTCTGAATTATGTTGTTAGATTTTAAATGTCTTTCCAAGATAACTGAACACTTTCTGTGTATGAAGCAGCAGGAGCCATTGTGCTCTACAACAACCCTGCTGCCATTTGATAAATGAAAGAGAAAGAAAGCCTGAACAATTTGTGATGTGACTATAAAAAGGAATAAATGTGTAAAATAATAAGAATAAAAGGCTCAGAGAAAGTACAGGGCTGAAAAGTGAAGAAGTCCAATGACAGCTTGTAATAACAGCATAAGTTTAACACTAGAATTACCAAAGCCAACGAAAAAACTTGTAAACCCAGCTCACCTTAAGTCCCTTTGCACCTCTCTGTCAGCGTCTTTTGTCTTGTAAATGTGTTGATAAGCCCAAGTAGCAAGCAGCCTGTTATACCATCCCCCACCCCACCGCCTCAGAACAGGCAAGAAGTTCTCCCAGTTCCTGCCTTGATTGATTATCTGGGAGTGAGCTACCTAGAACTGGAAGGGGAAATAATTTGATGTGTGTTCTGTGTCTACAACAATCTGTGTAAAGACATTGTTAATACAGAAAGGTTTTTTATGTTTTAGTAATAAATAACAAAATGTACGACAAAATACGACAGCTTCCGTGGTGCTGTGGTTAGAACTGTAATCCAGAGGTCGTGACTTCGAAACCAGCTCCCCGGCAAAATTAGCGTTTTGAGTAGTGAGCTGCTCTTATTGTTAATATTATACGATACAAACATACATCTGATTTGTGTCTGTGACAGTCACTGTAAATTTACAGTACTTGTAAAAGTTAGCTTTTTTTTTTCACTTTTATTCTCTTAGCCACAATCACGATACAACACCCACCCGCACCACCCCAGACATAACGAGGTTACTTTTTATCTGAAACTGGGAATAACTGTAGATGTGAGTGGTGTTTTGAGACAATAGAACTGGACATTCTCTGATCTGGAAAGGCTGGTGAATCTGCCTTCTTCGTATCTCACTGTTACTTGATTTTTTTTTATTCAGTTTTATTGAGTGTTCCTGCTCACGCTGAATTAGTATGTGCCTTATGGTCTATGATGTCAAAGCTGCACTGACAAAAAACAGAGACATAGGTATGTATGATATTTGGAATAACTCATTTTATGACCTGTATAGTACATTTCGGAAAACACTGTTGGACTGATGCAACATTAATCATATTATTCATATTCATTTGAACATCTTGGAACATAAGCTTGTCGATGTTGCATCTTCTATTGCTTTATCCATCACCTTTTCTAGTAAAAAGTGACGACGAAGCTCCTCTGCAAGGTGAGCCATGAACATTCTTCTTTTCTCAGTGGCCCCTGTCCATGCCTTGTACAGTACATGAGCGTTCATCGCCGCCAAGTCAATTGTGTTATAGCACAAGCAACCGGCCACCCGTGTGTTCCTGCTCGCACTGAATAAGCTCTCCTTCGGGTCCATGATGTCAATGCAGCACCAGGAAAAAAGAAATCATTATATGACCTGAATAGTACCAATCAGAAAACATCGTCGCACTAATGCAATATTATTTGAAAACGAACAGCGTCAGATCGGGTGTGAATTTATACTGGCGCTGTTAGTTAGAGACAGATCAATGGGAGGAGGGGGCGAGTGTGAATGTGACTGAGAGAATAAAAGTGAAAAAAGCTAACTTTTACCAGTAACGTAAATTTACACCCGATCTGTTCGTTTTCAAATAATATTGCATTAGTGCAACAATGGAGAGCAGATGGAGAACAACAAAGCTGCAGGTCTTTCAAATTGCATGGAGAGAGAGTGTTAAAAATATAAAAAAGCTTTCTTTAACCTCGCTCAGACTACTATACTAAAATAATAGCAATAATAAAAATCCTCAGGTTCTGTTTAGAACAGTCGCTAAATTAACAAATGGGAATTCAGATCTACAGTGCAGAATACCATCAGACATTAGCAGTTCAGACTTTATGAACTTCTTCAATGAGAAAATTAAAAATGTAAGATCCCAGATCTCAATATCACAGTGCATTCCACATGCTAGCTTGGCAGACCCTGTCTCACCTTGCATGCACCACTTTAGATATTTTAGTCCTGTAACACAACAGGAAGTTTTAACTTTAATTTCTAACATGAAAGCTGCTACTTGTTCCGTAGACCCATTGCCAACAAAACTAGTAAAAAGTGCAATGGATGCTCTTGCAGTGCTTATTCTTAACATTATTAATAGTTCATTATTGCATGGCATAGTACTTGATGCACTAAAAGTGTCAGTCATTAAACAATTTCTTAAAAAGTCAGACCTAGACCAACATATACTTAATAATTACAGACCCATTTCAAATTGAAATCTCTCTAAAATACTTGGAAAAAAGTAGTCGCCAGTCAGCTTCAGTCACACATTACGCATTACGATTTATTTGAGAAATTCCAGTCTGGTTTCCGCACTGATCATAGTACAGAAATGGCACTAACACATGTTGTAAATGATATCATCTGATGAAGGAAACTTCACTGTAATTATGTTGTTAGAATTAGCTCAGCGTTTGACAAAATATAAATTATTATATAAAAGCCAGATCGAATGTTATTTACCTTGATTTATTTACTTCTCTTCCAACAGCATAAATCACAAGTAAACTTCAGAGCTTCCTCTGTTTGATCGACACAGACATGTTCACAAACTACATGTGTACTGAAGTGACTTTAGCTGCAGCTGCTGATCTATACAAATGAAATTCGTTCTATATGTAAATTTAAGAAAAACAATGACACAAATCAAAATGCACTCAAAAAATAAATAATAAAATAAACCTCCTTTCAATCATATTCAGATATTCAAACAGTAACAAATATCAAAGTTTATGCCATTATGATTGAATGTCCAGCATCATCTTAATATTACTAACTCTGTAGTATCGGAGGCAAAGAAGAGGATGGGCAATAAATGTGACAATGTTTAAAAAAAAGAAAAGAAAAGAATTATAAATCAGCGTCCACAACTGCATATAAACCCATGATATTCTGAGAAAAATCGATTCACTAATTTACATCACTAACTTTGTTCCCAAATTTAAAAAGGTGTGCAGACTCTCAGGACCACAATGCAACAAAAGGGGCGGATCTTTATGCAACTTTAGGATAGATAGATAATGTTAATGTGACATCTGGGAGAATTGACTGTATCAGTAGAGAAAGCTGCATTACATAATACTTAGTAACATGTTTTTGGTAAGTTATATTAAATTAAATTAGATAAATAAAGTGAACAGCCCTGTTAGTTTATTGTTTTGAGTCAACGACACATTTCAGTTCATCACATTTGTTGAAACTCTTTAAATATTTACAGCTAAATGCATCACAGCCTGCAGACGCACTTCACCTGCTCATCTTTAATTTAAAATTATTTGTGTAGTCCAGTAATGTCGTCTGTTCAATTGTCCACAAGTTCATTTACATCTGAATCCTTACATTTTAACGTACTATTTCATTGTAATGCTGTGTGTATGACGAGAAAGAATGTGCTTATGATGGTGAAAGTACACACTTTAAATTGGATTTATTAGACCTCATTTCATACTCTGTAAAGGCTGAGCAGTTAAAGTTTTTCAATAAATATCACGTGTAATGTTTACGTACATATTAACTTCATCAACGGTCACTCGAGGACGTCTTCAGTCCACACAGCCAATGACGTCAGAAGATCCTGTCACCCATTTCTTCATTTGGCAGAGGCTTTTATCCAAAGCAGACGTACGAGGCGTGAAATCTCCTGGAGTAGCCATCTGTCAGGATGACCACGGGGGGCAAGTGCCCCGTAAATAAGAAAAAGCAGGGGGGCAAACAGGAACTACGTAGTCAGATCTGCTGTGGACAACCGAGAAGGACATCATCTGAATGACCTGCAGGACGACACACAAGTCACATCGCTGCCTCATTGCACTGTGGGGACCCAAACTGAAACTGTAGGAAGATGTGTAAGTGATGGGGGGATTTCAGAGGTGGTCCTTTAAAAGATAAGGGGGGCTGGAGAAGGGATGAAGATGGAGGAGAGCTTGATCCACGAGTGAGTCCATTATCAGTTATGTCTGCTCCGAAGTGTCGCTCTGTGTGTGTGTCAGCTGACTTATTAAATAGATTCTAAATGTGAAGCTGCGTATTTGTTACGCACATCGTTTGAAATGCTTTCCATGAGCTGTCGGGTGATATGGTGGCGCAGTGGTTGGCACTGTTGCCCAGCAACAGGAAATGAAGGTTCAAACTTGCATATTCTCTGCATGGAGTAAAATAAACGTAAAGAAAAGTGTGACAATGCTTTAAATATTAGACGCTAAATAATAAAACTTGAGTAAGTATAAATGTACCTTATGAAATATGAGCTGTGACTGAAATATATTTGAAGGAATTTTAGTGAGTTTGGGAATATGTTTGGTTAAAGACAACGTGTGAAAATGTGTGGTGTTGTTTGAAATGATAAGGTAATTGATAAAGGAGTACATAAATATATAGGTTTTAAATGTAAACTTCAAAATGAATATGATTAGGTCCAATGACACGTTAATCCTGACTTATATAAATGTGTCTGCCTTCTACCATAGAGTACTGGCCTCACTCAAATGGAGAAAAGTTCTTTTAGTAATTTTTAAATTAAAGTAATAATAAAAAAATAAAAACATTCTCTAGGATAGGAAGAAAGCTGCTGGTGATGAGCAGTGGCTTCCAGTCCAGGTAGCGGTCTACATATATATTAAGATACGCTGTAACTCACACAAAGGGTAGACTGTGCTTTATCTGCAGATCATCGCTCTGGAGAAGCATCTCATGATCAATATTATTAAGAAGAACTCATTTTAAATATCATAAAATGTTCTTTGACGTACTGTGTACTGGTGTGATGCACTAACTACCATGAGAGCATTAGTAAATATAAAATAGATTTTAAATAATCAGGCATTTGAGACAGTGAGAGTTTGATTTCTTGTGCCATCACTCCTTGTTCACAAGTAATTTGAACATCTTAAATGTGACGTGGAGTGTTGTTGTTTGAATGACTTCATAGCTGATAATAGGATTTAACTTTATAATCTATAATTTGTGGCACGGTGGCACAGTGGGTAGCGCTGCTGCCTCACAGTAAGGAGACCCGTCTGGGTTCACTTCCTGAGTTCTCCCTGCGTGGAGTTTGCATGTTCTCCCCGTGTCTGTGTGGGTTTCCTCCCACAGTCCAAAGACCGGCAGGTCAGGTGCATTGGCGATCCTAAATTGTCCCTGGTGTGTGCTTGGTGTGTGTGTGTGTGTGTGTGTGTGCGCCCTGCGGTGGGCTGGCACCCTGCCCGGGGTTTGTTTCCTGCCTTGCGCCCTGTGTTGGCTGGGATTGGCTCCAGCAGACCCCTGTGACCCTCTAGTTAGGATATAGCGGGTTGGATAATGGAAGGATGGGTGGATCTATAATTTGATGCTCTAATGAAACATTCTGGACACTTTGAAATTGTAGACCATTGATAACAAATAAAGGACTAGGCACACATCTGAGCCAAGAGAGCTCATGTTTGTTAGCTAAGAAGGAAATCAAATAGTCGTTGACAATGTTTGTATCATCCTACATGGAGGTTATGGGGTTATGGGACACAAATCTGAGGTTTATAGGGGAAGACATGTAATGCCAGTACACTCTGAGGAGAAAGGACTTTGAGACGTGTTATTGTTTGACTTGATTTTCTGGCTATTGATTTATGTGATTTATCTCAGGTATTAAAGATTTGCACTGATTTCTGTTACTCCCCAAATTCAGCTACCAGAAATCTTTTACTTCCTTTTAACCTTTAAGGGGGCACATATTCAGTATACACAGGCTTTATACAGATTAGACTTAGGGTTACAATAGGATATTAGTCCTTACTGTGTTAGTGGGACTTTATGAAGTCCTGAAGGGGGGATGTGGAAGAATAATTTTAGGGTAACATAGCATTCATCTTTAAGAAATAGCACAAAGGGTTAATAAATGTCAGACACCAGAATATAATATAACAGCCTTTTATTTAATTTAAATCATTTGAGTGTAAACCGACGAGCCACCCAGAGTGAATGTAAGCCTCGATTGACTCTGTTTGTAAACTCAGTAGTTTATCACATGAGCCGCCATTCTGTGTTTCTCTGACCATTCTGACCAGGCTGTGACAGACTGCTTCTGATCAACGAGCCCTCCAAGGCATTTAGACGAGGAGTCATTAAAAGAGACCATCAAGAGCATTTCTCCTGCCTGATTACTGAATTGTCCTCTTAGCGGATGTTTCATTCTTTAATCAGATGTTCAATTTCGACCACAATAAACCAATCAGGTTAACATTGACATTTAATTATGTGGCTGACGCTTTTATCCAAAGTGACTTACAACATTTCAGGTACGATTGGCTGCTTTTCTTTTCTTAGTCCAGTTGGAGTTCAGGCGGGTGAAGTGACTTACTGAGGGGCACACAGCGTCAGTGGGGGGATTTGAAGTCCAAAGCCTTAAAGGTTTTCTGATTATGTGATGAACTCCTTGGCATTGTGATCTGATGAATGAAGTGTGTGAATAGAGAGAGACAGGCGGCCCTCCTTGGTCACACTTATAATAAGGTGCTTGTGCTCCTCTGGTCAGACTTCATGATGAAGAAGACTGACTGACGCTTTTCTCCTGCTGGTGTTTTATTACCCAGTGTGGGGTGCCAGTCAATTTCTACCACAATATATCACAATAGTTTTGATTATTTACTGATAATGACAGAGAAATAACAGCAAATCTCACATCCACCATCGTAGAATCACTAAAAACTGCTAAAGAGACAACTTGAACCACGATAATGAAATAAAGAAAAAATGTCTGCGTGAATATTTTATAGAAAAATACTTTAGTGCAGCAACCTACTAGATGGGATAGCAGTGAGGATTATAAAGATGAAAAATCAAAATCATGTAAAGGTGATTTGAAAAAGAAGGAAGAACTTTATAACAATTACTACCAAAATACCCACGCTTCGCAGCGGAGAAGTAGTGTGTTAAAGAAGTAATGAAAAAGAAAAGGAAACATTTTAATAATAACATAACATGATTGACAATGTAATTGTGTTGTCATTGTCATGAGTGTTGCTGGCATATATATATATATATATATATATATATATATATATATACTATATATATATATATATACACACACACATACAGTATATATATATACATACTGTATATACACATATACATATCTACATATATACTGTATATACATATATATATATACATATATATATGTACATATATATATTAGGGGTGGGACTCGATTAAAAAAATTAATCTAATTAATTAGAGGCTGTGTAAGAATTAATCTTGATTAATCGTATGTAATCGCACACATAAATTTGCCCCAAATCGCAAATGTTTTTTTTAATTTAAAAGGGTTTTAGTGGGCGACAGAATCAAATAATAGACATGGACATGAATATTGTAAACTCAAGATCATTTAATTTCTGAAAAAAAAAAAAAGCCTTTAAACTGCATTTCAATTCAAAACAGAAACAAAAATATCATCCCTTGGTTAAAATTGGGCAGACTTAAAAATAAAGTGGTAGTTTAAGTACTTTAAGTACATTTTCAGAATAGTATTGTCTTTAAATAACAATAATAAAAATTTCAACATAAAGTGCAGTTTTTCTTCTTAAAAAAATAAGTCAGAAACATAAAAGGTAATTTGACCAGCTTCATCTTTAAACTCTGAGTAACCTTAGCCAAAATTATTTTGTACATTAGGCTAAAACAGTGTGATCATTGAACATTTTGTAATTAGATGTAATTAGAATTACTAACGGTCACGGAAGTCCAATGATCCCCAGTAAGAGCCACAAAGTCCGCTTTCTGTAATGCATCTAATTTTGTTTGCTTTTCAGTGTGCACAAAACCACGCTTTTATCAAGGCTTCCGTCGGGTAGTCTTTTGAAATGAAATTTTCCTCCGATCAGTCGTAGGAACGCACTTTATTCCGACTCTAACATTTTTGTAGCTCTGATGTGTGCATCAGTGTAATCGATGTACCAGGAAATCATGCACTGACAAAAGTTCCCCTTTGCTTGGAATTGTGTTTAAATGCGTTATTTTTTTGAATGCGTTATGGAGTACATGCATCGAAGCTTCTCAGCTGTGCTTGTGCTAAGAAAAGGAAACATTTTAAAAATAACGCAACATGATTCTGCGTTAACCGCATATTTTTTCATACGTCTCAAACCAAGGGGATGCGAAGGTAGAATGAATCAGGAAGCGCACGTACATACTCAGTGCATCCCCTCTCGTGAATTGAACCTCAGATGTCAGCGCTAGAGGCAAAGCCTCTACCATTGCGCCACAGTGTGTGGCTTGTCTATTTGAGAGTATGTAGATCGGGGTATATATATACATATATATACTGCTCAAAAGAATTAAAGGAACACTTTTTAATGAGAGTATAGCATAAAGTCAATGAAACTTATGGGATATTAATCTGGTCAGTTAAGTAGCAGAGGGGGTTGTTAATCAGTTTCAGCTGCTGTGGTGTTAATGAAATTAACAACAGATGCACTAGAGGGGCAACAATGAGATGACCCCCAAAACAGGAATGGTTTAACAGGTGGAGGCCACTGACATTTTTCCCTCCTCATCTTTTCTGACTGTTTCTTCACTAGTTTTGCATTTGGCTACAGCCAGAGTCACTACTGGTAGCATGAGGCGATACCTGGACCCTACAGAGGTTGCACAGGTAGTCCGACTTCTCCAGGATGGCACATCAATACGTGTCATTGCCAGAAGGTTTGCTGTGTCTCCCTGCACAGTCTCAAGGGCATGGAGGAGATTCTAGGAGACAAGCAGTTACTCTAGGAGAACTGGAGAGGGCCATAGAAGGTCCATAACCCATCAGCAGGACCAGTATCTGCTCCTTTGGGCAAGGAGGAACAGGATGAGCACTGCCAGAGCCCTACAGCAGGCCACTGGTGTGAATGTCTTTGACCAAACAATCAGAAACAGACTTCATGAGGGTTGCCTGAGGGCCCAAATGTCTACTGCGCCCTGTGCTCACTGCACAGCACCGGGGAGCTCAATTGGCATTTGCCATAGAATACCAGAATTGGCAGGTCCACCACTGGCGTCCTGTGTTTTTCACAGATGAGAGCAGGTTCACCCTGAGTATATGTGAAAGACGTGAAAGGGTCAGGAGAAGCCATGGAGAATATTATGCTGCCTGTAACATCGTTTAGCATGACTGGTTTGGTGGTGGGTCAGTGATGATCTTGGAGGCATATCCAAGGAGCGACTCACAGACCTCTACAGGCTAGACAACAGCATCTTGACTGCCCTTAGGTATCAGGATGAAATCCTTGGACCCATTGTCAGACCCTACGCTGGTGCAGTAGGTCCTGGGTTCCTCCTAATGCACAACAATGCCTGGCCTCATGTGGCAAGAGTATGCAGGCAGTACCTGGAGGATGAAGGAATTGAAACAATTGAATGGCCTTCACGATCCCCTGACTTAAACCCAATAGAACATCTGTGGGACATTATGTTTCAGTCCATTAGGCGCCACCAGGTTGCTCCTCAGACTGTACAACAGCTCAGGGATGCCCTCATACAGATCTGGGAGGAAATGCCACAAGACACCATCCGTCGTCTCATTAGGAGCATGCCCCGACGTTGTCAAGCATGCATACAAGCTCGTGGGGGCCACACAAGATACTGAAAAGCATTTTGAGTAGCAGAAATTAAGTTTTTGAAAAATGGACTAGCCTGCCACATCTTCATTTCACTCTGATTTTAGGGTGTCTACACAATTGAGCCCTCTGTAGGCAGAAAACTTTTATTTCCATTAAAGGACTTGGCATCCTTTTGTTCCTAAGACATTGCCCTGTCGTTATTTGTATAGATATCCAACTTCATATTGAGATCTGATGTATCTAATGTGTTTCTTTAAAGTGTTCCTTTAATTTTTGTGAGCAGTGTATATACCCGCGTTTCGCAGTGGAGAAGTAGTGTGTTAAAGAAGTTATGAAAAAGAAAAGGGAACATTTTAAAATAACGTAACATGACTGTCAATATACAGTATTTGTTTTGTGAGTGTTATTGAGTGTTGCTGTCATCAAGGATTTGATTATCATTATTTCTTTCAATCAGGTTCGTATTTGTAGGATGTGTTGTGTTCAAGTTACATTCTGTGTTTGTCAATCGTTGTAAAGATGACAGGTTTCATTCATCGATTCGTTTCTTACTGCATCAATAAACAGCTCGTCTTCCTTCTTTATCTGAGACCTGACACACTGCATGCACTTTTTTTAAACTGTCTTCCTTTAGCGGGACATTGACTTTTTCCACCGTGTGCTTTGTTTCCGCAGTAGCTGCACTTATGAATATGCTTGTATGTATAAGACGCTTCATATTTTTTTGCTACCTTCTCAATTGTGTAATTCGGTTTTTGTTCAGCACTCTTTGGAACTGTTGCTTTTTGTCTGTGCACTGCGTCAGTTCATGTCAGCCGCTCGGTATACATGCATCGAAGTTTCCCAGCTGTGCTGGTGCCATCTCGTGTGATGTCCACGGCTGTATTTAATGTTAGCTAAGACCCGGCACTTAAAAGTTTCTCTCGCAATTTCGCTGAATTTGTGCCAAACACCACCCTGATCATCTCATCTTCCCCTGCATAAGCACAGTCCTTCACCCGTGAATATTTAGCGGCAGGGTTTCTGTTGGATTGCCGCTGACGGACGGCCTTATATGGGCAGACATTAAATTACGTGGGAGGCGTAACTCCGCCTCCACGGGCATCGAGCAGAAGTCTATTATAGCATATGGACGAAAAAATAGGTTCCAGTTATGACCATTACGTGTAGAATTTCGAAATCAAACCTGCCCAACTTTTGTAAGTAAGCTGTAAGGAATGAGCTGCCAAATGTCAGCCTTCTACCTACACGGGAAGTTGGAGAATTACTGATGAGTGAGTGAGTGAGGGCTTTGCCTTTTATTAGTATAGATTTAAAATATTATTAAACAGTGTGCATAGGCAGCAAGGTATTTTGATCCAAATATAAATTATTAAAGGTTTAGGGTTTAAGTTTAGAGTTCATTTATTAATTGTTTCAGTTTCTCTGTTTTTCTAGAATTGAGCACAATGCTGTTCTCTAAAGTATTAATTGTGTTCTCTATGAGGTGAGCAGCTGCGGCTAATGAGACTTCACAAATATTAACAAACGTCAGTCTAAAGCAGCAAATCCTACGTTTAATTGTGGACATCAAACCTCATTTGACCTTCTCAGTCGTCCATTTCAGTTCCTCACAGTCACCTCAGTGTCATTTAGTGAGCCAGCAGTGTGAGGAGTGAAGGCCGACTGCTCCGTCTGCACTCGTCTGTCATCTGCTGCCTTACTGAGGAGGAGTGCAGATTAAATTGCAGGAATAGGAAACATTAACTTCAAGATTAAAATGAAGTGTTTAGTTTGATAAAAAACAGAATGTCCGCCAATGTCTGAGCTCTGCTGTGGATTTTTTAGTT
This sequence comes from Polypterus senegalus, assembly GCF_016835505.1. Classification (NCBI taxonomy): domain Eukaryota; kingdom Metazoa; phylum Chordata; class Cladistia; order Polypteriformes; family Polypteridae; genus Polypterus; species Polypterus senegalus. The sequence continues at coordinate 3,320,455 of NC_053156.1, forward strand.
GTGAAATTTGAAAGTCGATGCAAATTGTAACTGCAGATGTTAAAAGGTTTTTATATTTTCAGATATTAGGTAAAATTTAGCACATTACTTAACAATTTATGGTCAAATAAATAATTCTGTCCCAAAACAATGGAAATAACAATAATCATTTCACAATGTAAAAAAAATAAATAAAGTCACCAAGAAACCCTGAAGTGTTTTTATGAATTTCCAGGGGTCTCCTAAATTTTCAGTGCTGTTTATTACACATTCAAATAAGACGAAGTTTTATGAAAATAACTGTGGTGAAATAAGTAATATTCATTAATAGTGTACACTCCACACCAATAGAGTACAATTTTAACAAAAACAGCCTTCAAAACAATAAAGTGAATATGAAATGATTGTATTGTTAAAAAATATGTCCAAGTATTGCACTGCTAATATGAAACATGAGCAAAGGCATAATGTACAAATAATTAAAAAAATGTAAGCACAGAAATGTATTTACATTTTTTTCTTTACTTTCTTTACCATTTACAGTAAATTGAGCACTGAAGAGGCTGAGCTAAATATTTTAAACGCAGGATTATTTTAAGTGCTTTTCTGAACCAGGAATAAAGAAAAGCATAAAGAATTGGATTAACACCAAAGTTCACTTCACTGACCAACACTAAGACATTCCTGATAATAAGTGTGATTATGTTATTATTTTCAGTAAAAAAATTGTACACATAAAGAGGCAGCCAGCAGATCAGAAAAGCCCCCACGACTACTCCTAATGTTTTTGCGGCTTTTTTTCAGACGGTTTTGATATTTTACTGTCACTCACCTCCTCAGTTTGTCTCTTTTCTATCATACAGTTGATGGCTCTTGAATGGCTTCTTGCAACTACAAATATTCTGATATAGAAACCAATCATCAGTGAATAAGGGATAAAAAAAGTTACAAGTAAATCAAAAATGATCATTTCATCATAAGTGAATGCTTCCACAAGTTCCTTCACATATCTCTGTTACAATATCACTAAAACATAAAAGTATGAGTGTAATAAAAAGTGCAAACAGCCACACTACAGCAATGCTGATCTTTGCAACAGTCAAAGTTATTTTTGAGCTGTAAAAGAAAGGATGGCAGACAGCAATGTAGCGATCAATGGATATTAAAACCACATTATATTCAACTACTATACTAAGAATATTTGCAAGTGCCTGATATAAGTAGCAATAAATAACTCCAAAGTACCAGCAAGTTTCAATCATACCAATCAAAGTAAAGGGCATCACAAAGAAGCCCACTAAGAAATCAGTCGCTGCAAGTGAAAGGATCAGAAGATTAGTCGGCGTGTGCAGCTGAACAAAATGAGAAATAGAAATGATGACAAGAAGATTTCCAAAGACTGTCGAGAAAAGCAAAAGAAAAGAGAAAGTGTAATAAGGTCTATAAACTTCAGTTTCAAAAATCAGTTTACGACAAGAGGCATTACTGTGAGGAAAGCAACGGCCAAGTTTCAGTCCATTCAACTCCATGTCTGTCCCCTGACTGAGCCGTCCTGCCTGCACACTGAGATGTTTATACACTGAGGCCCTGCGACTGCCATATTCTCTCTGCTGACGTAATTCACATGAGGCGTCTCTCTGCTGTGTGTGCTTCACAAATTCTCTCAGGATGTTTGTTTGTTCATTTCAGTTCTTACTCACTAATGAGTTCATCAAATCTCAGATGTCTTCATTATATTTGTTTGTCAGGAGCCGCTCAGGGCTGCGGTGGTCTCTCCTCACAGCTCCACAGTGGTCAGCTGCTGGCTCTCTGCAGTTTCCTTCTTCTCCTCTGTCTGCTGTTTTTGTTTTTTTGTTCTCAGTCACTTTGACTTTCTTTCCTCATCACAGCGAGCAGCACATTAAATCAGCAGGTTCAGATGAGCTGAGGTTGTGCCCAGTGGTGGTCTGACACTCCATCCTGTGCTGTGCTGCTCAGAGCCCCTCTGACTCCTGTATGGAGTGTGCTGGACCACCCTGTGCTCATGAGAGGCCCTCACACACACCACACACACACACACACACGGCCCAGTCCTCTTTAATCCCCTGCTCCACCTTTGTGTTTTCGTGACCCCATTGGTGTGTTTCTTCCTGATGCTCACCCAGCGAGCTCACCGACTCCATCCTTGTATGTCCTTTCTGTTGAGTGTTTGATTGTTAACCTGCTCTTTGTGTGTTGCTGACTGTTGGCACCATGCGACACTCTGGGCCCTTGTACTTCATGAACCAACTGGACTGATGTTAAGAGGGTTGGAAGACGCAGACATCAAAATATAAATTTGTCTGAAAAATGACAAGTGATTTTTTTTTAATGGATGCTCCCACAAAAACATAAAAAGGTGTAAAAACAAAATTGCAAAGTCCAAATCAATAGAGGGTCACTAATTTAAATTCAGTCAAGAATGACAGTCACAGATAGGAGAACAAAAAAAGCACAATGGCAGACAATAAATATCTACAGTAACACAGTCAGATAAGGGGGTATGACTGTACAAAGCCCCTCTTCTCTCCTCTAGGACTTTGCCTTTTCCTCTCCTCTCCCCTTCACAATGCGGTTTCTCTGAAGGCTGCCAGACACTTGACCCTGTCACGAGTGACCACCTCCAGTGTCCCTGCACCGGTGTTGTATGTCATTGTGGCGCCCAATCCCTGTTGACGTGTCATCGTTCCCTCCACTTAGGGGGCACACAGTGACGCTGCGCTCCCTCACCTCTCTGAGCAGTGCACCATCAGCCGGGGTGCGTCCCCTAAGGTGACTGTCCCGCGTCACTCTTTCTCCCTCTCACTCTCACTCTTCTCCCAGGACTTCTCTAAACCCTTACAGCCTCTTATCTAAGTTGGACTCTCCACACTCCTTTGTCATTTCTCCTTTTTCCACAGTGGCACGGTGTGACGAGGAGCTGACTTTGTTCACGGTGGCACTTAGTCCACCTCTCACAGCTCTCCGAGAATCATACGTGAGCACCACAAGCAAATCGTTTCTGTGTCGCTGTGAAGCCCCTCCACTCCGGAGAGACAACACACCTCCTGTTCTGTCAGGGTAAGTCCAGCGCTGTTTAAAACGTCAGTCTGACTATAAAGAGTTTAACTGTGACAGGCTTATTACGCGGTGCACATCACCACACTGGCAGTAAGCAAGTCTTCTGTTGTCTTTAGTAATTGTGAATTTGAAGTTTATAACCAACACTTTAACTTGTAATGACATTCAGTTCTCATACACTTTCTTGCACTCAAACAGACGAGGCTCAGTCTCAGGCTTCAGAACGAGTGGCTTTATTAATCAACTTAAAACAGGAAAGGCCAGCGTATTTACTGAAGCAGAAGCTACCACTCCATTAGTCATTCAGCCTCGGCTCCCTCCTTCAGTCCTGGCAGTGATAATCCTCCTCGTCAGGTTGATCCTGCAGCTGTGGATCTACGACTGGGATCAGGATGTCCTGGAGGAAAGGGGACAAAGAGACAGTTGGCCAGGTCATTGTCCGAATTAAAGTACCCTGAGGGTCGACGATCGGTCCATGGCTGAGGGACACGTTGCGCGGCAGAGCTGCAGTTGAACTCGTTGTTGCGGTGGTGAGTCTTCTGTGGCCGATGGGCTCGCGACAGGACTGTAAAGTGACCGTTGATGTAGGACGTGTTGGGCCGTGGAGCTGTGTGTGCGTCACCATGTAAATGTGCCAGGATAACCACGTTTATCTGTCTTTGTGAGTGAACAGATTATTAATATCATTTACTTCAAGGGCAATGCTCTTCCCTTGACTTTGTTTTAAGATGTCCATGTCAACTTAAGATGCCATCTTGGGCCTCATGCAGTGCTTGTGTTCAGAAATCGGGGTGACAGTGCCAACGGATGGCATAGCAGTTCAAGTTTAAAGAACTGAAAACTTGGCGCTTGTAATTAGTCTTGCTGGGTAATTTCTATTGGATAAGTGCTGACATTTTGATTATTTATGTTTGATATGCACTCCATTGGTACTTGCACTAAGGGATATCATTTTTATTTTAGAAGATATTTGCTATATATATGATTTATAGATTTGTAAGAAACAAAATAAATGATTGTTTCTGTTGGGTTTTGACCCCCCAAACAGCAGCACACTACATTAGTCTGTCAATATTATTACAATAAACACAATAAAAGTACTTAATAAAGAAAAAGTGATGTTGAAAACTCTCCAAAACTCTCTCCCATTATCGTTTAGTGGTTAGAGACTCTATTCCATATTAATATCGTTATCAACTTCAAGTTTTACTAAATCAGTACTTTTTCACAACAACAGCAAATGATGGTCTTTACAGAAAATCTGAACCACGTGATAAAATATGTGACGACTGCCATCTCCTATGTACAAGTTCAATTCTGATTAAAAATGATCATATCGATGTCATACGAGCGACTCTGTAAGAGTCTGTGTGCTTCGTCTCGTTGTCATTTCCAACCTAATTGACCCAAATAAAGAAGTGCGCCTTTCCATAAAGGCCATCATATTTCCTACCCAGGTGGCCTGTTAACGCAAACTGCATGCAAAGTCCCCTCGTCTCTCGTTGTTTCAGTGAAGCACCCTGTAGTGTCATTAGTCACACCGCTCATGTCATTAGCCCGCATAACGCAATTCATTTAGGGGACAGCACGTCATCAGGCTTTGAAGGTCTTAAATCAGCTCTGTGCATGGAGCCAACACTCCATTGGACACTGGCATGCCCTTCACAAGATGCCAGTTTACATGTCGCCAGTCAGGTTAGCCATCACATATGAAGTATGGAGCCCACCAGGAGAACGTACAAACTCATCAAAGAGAGTGCAGATCACAAAGCTAAAGTTGGCTACTTACTCACTAGCTGCTTATTCAGATTTTCTATTTCATGTTCAATTCTGCTTTCCTTTGTGTATTTAGTCAGTTGATGTCACCTAAAGTCCTACTCGTGAACGTACTAAATTTAAAAGTTATAAACTGACAAATCCTCATCTGTTGCTCTTGGCTTATCTTTTCTGTTTCGGACTGTCACACGAAGATGATACTGGGATATAACAACACACGTGTTCCACAGCATTTAATGATTTACAAGACATTTCTCTGTGGACTTTTTCAACTGTAGTCCTTTGAATGTGACACGTGTGAAGATTTGGCCCCCCAACGCTGCACATTCTGCTGCACTGTAATGGACTCTCACAGTGGTGACACTGACCCATAAAAAGATAAGTGTGGCACTACACATACTGTGATAGGACACAAATTTTAAGATGGAATATTTACTCTGTGTGAAGATTTGGCCAAGTGACATTCTGCTGTAATGTTAAGGTTTTTCTTTTCTACACTAGAATGTCACCATGTGTGCTACACAATGTTCTTCATAACTGGTGCTAAATGCTTGAACCTTCCACTAATCCACTGAATGAACCCACATATATCAGATGTATGGCTGTCTCGTGCAACAGCATCGAGTGAACGTTAAGAGGTAGAAACCGCAGACAGGATGCCACCCTTCACAGGGCACAAACACCCCATAATGTCAGTTGTAATTCTGAGCAGCAACATTAAATAACAGGTTAGAAATGCTGACCTAGAGATTACCATTTGTTATTCTGGGATACTGAGGATTTGCAGAGATCCCACACCCACCCTCTTTTCCAGAGTTGGCCTTGGGGGTCTTTCCATTTGTTCCCCAATATGAAGGTCTCCTGCTGTGGATCGGGCTCTGTCACTGATTAAGATGCCAAGTCACCTACAGGAGAGTGATTTTAAACAAATTTGTATGCAGATAGAAAGAGGGGTAGGAACTGATCTCAGACAGGAGCTATTTGCTTTGTCAGGTCAGTGAAGAGTGCAGCCCCCTCAGACAAACCACCTTGTGAAGCATTTACTTGAGCATCTGCCCTCCAGTATCAGATTGAGGATGGTACTCTGAGGTCTTAAGGTGCTTCATTTGGAGTAATTTGGAAACACAGTACAGTACAGCAGAGTAAAGAGGAATGAAGTAGTGTGCCCCTTTGTTTCTTTTGTAAACTGAAGAAAATGGCAGCAGTACCATAGAGAGATACTGTAGATCAAAAGTGCTATATGACAGACACATAGATAGTTCTTTATTTGTCCCCGAGGGAATTTCAGGTTTTTACAGAAGCTCTTTAAATATTATAACAAAGAGCAAAACTGCCCTCAAATACACACAAGAATCCAAGATGAAAGAAAAGCGATTGGCTTGCAAAGAATAAGCAAGTGATCCCAGTGAGGCGCTATACAGGCATATTGCTGTAGGTGTGAAGGAGCCATAGGCGTATTTCTTGACAAGCTTCTCATTTAAAATTCATGTGTTGAAAGTGTGTCAGAGAGAGGTTGTGCAACATTGTTCATTAGAGGTGGATTATTTGATTCACTGTATTAATTGTTCTATAAGTCTGCATCTTTAATTTTTTATGTTGTATGGCTACTGTGCCACACTTCACCTACTGTATTAGGAGATGTCGCCTCTGTTCGCTGTAATCCCAATCTGCAATGAGCTGCGACCTGCTCAGGGTTTGTTTTCTGCCTTGCGTCTTCAGTTCAGCCAATGATAGAATGAATACTTTCACTTTAAGCTGATGACTTTTTCAAGCTTGTCAGGGCTAAGGTGAACACCCGTAGCCCCTCTCTGTCTAACGTCACTTTGACAGACCGTATCAGTAAATGTAAAATGTCCCTCTGTCTGTAGCAGCACGTCCTCCTTCTATCTGCTCCACAGACAGCGCGCTTACAGTTAAAGCAAACAGCAGAATAACATAAAAATACAACTGTCTATAATTCTTTGAACAATTTAAAGAACATGATATAAAACATAATAAAATCACTTTACACTGTGATCTTTTATATTTTGTGATCTCCTTGTATGTTGCATTAATACTACAAAGATAAATTCCTAATCCACCTTAGTGCACTCGTCCAATAAAGAGAATTTTGTTAAGGGAGACACTCTTAACAACTTCATCAGTGGAGTGGATTGTATAACCTGCAGCTCGTCAGCCTGTGGTTAGGGGACAGGGAGAGACGTCAAGGGAATAAATAAAATAAAACTCAGTGCAAACTGGAGAAACCTGAGATGAGAACTGACACCAGAGAGCAAAGTCAAGGAATTTAACACAAAATGACTTCAGCTGTGTGTATTTATATAATGGCATTTCACCTGAACAGACATCACAATCAGGAAATACGATGAGCTGAATCAAATTTAGGATCTGAGTGGACAGTCACAGCATCGTCTGGGATTAGTGACACGACTTGACACAAAGAACTTTCACGTGTTTGAAATCAACATGCTGAGGTTTATCTAATACAGGGGTGTCCAACTCTGGTCCTGGTGGGCCACAGTGGCTGCAGGTTTTCATTCTAACCCTTTTCTAATCCGTGAGCAGTTTTTACTGCTAATTACCTTCATTTTCCTTCATTTTAATAGCCCTGTTTTTAAGGATTCAGTTCTCTGAATTGATTTGTTTCTTCATTAAACGGCAGCAAAACAGAAATGAGCTAACAGATGACCAGCTAAATTGGAAGGTCAACCTCAAACCAATTTCACTCCAACCAGTTTCTTAATGAGAAGCTGATTCTTTGCAGTGAATTATTGAATATCCTGACTTGTTGCTGCTCTCTTTCTGCCGCAGCAGGCGGTTGATTTTCTGTTTTTTTCTAAGACCACCGTCAAGATGTTTTGGTGACCTGAGCAGACCAATGTGGCCAAGACCTTCACCTTTCTTTATTTTCAGGTTAGCTGGTCATGTGACAGCTTCTTTTGTGTCTCATTATTGTTTGGCTGCTCACTAAGGAAAAAGAAACAACTAAAGGGTCTGAGTCACGTCAAATAAAATTAAGACAAAAGAAGTTAATCGGCAGCAAAAATAGCTCATTACTTAAGAAGATGGATAGAATGAGAACCTGCAGTCACTGTGGCCCACCAGGACCGGAGTTGGACACCCCTGATCTAAACACATGGATATCAATCATCGGGTATTGGTTAATGATCACTTAAAAAGACACTTGTGTTCAAATCCTCACTAAAGCATTCATTACAGAGAAATAAAATATCAAAACACACGACTGGGCACACACATCTGTATTGTGTCGTTAGATTTTTAAATGTCTTACTAACCTAAGTGAACATCCTGCAGCCATTTGATCAACAGTCTGGCAGCCAGCATGCCTCATATTCCTGCCATCCATCGTGTTGCCCGTCAGAAACGGCAAACTGGCACTCACTGCACACAGCAACAAATGTTTCATGTTCATTTATGTGTGAAACCATCACTTTGTGTGCTTTTCAGAAACCTGTGTTTTTTTTGGAAAAAGTGCTGTAATGTTACCCTTCAGTTGAAGAGGGAGTGTGGCTGAAAACCTCTGCTGTTCTTTTTTCACCTCCATCATGAAGTAATCACAAATATGATTCTGCCTTTCAATTTTTCAAGTTTAATTCTCTTATTGGACTATAAATAAAATGTATATTCTTGTGCCTCACATTTCATCTCCTTGAGCATATTGAATGACAAGAGGCTCTGTAATATTGGTGGCTGTCACTGTACAATTACACTGTGTGTTCATGTCTTACCCGGGGACCTCTCACTAGACTTGGGCTGCTGTTTCATTTCATTCTTTCCCTTATTTACCTTTGCTAACCTCAGTTGTTTCTGTGCCTTAATATATCTGCTGATTTCATCCTAATCTCCATGTGCATTGCTGTGGAGTCCACCTTAGTCATCTGAGTCATGAGTCTTACTTGGAAAGGCACCTGGGGCCTCATGTATAAACGGTGCATATGCACAAAAATGTTGTGTACGCCCGTTTCCACACTTAAATCACGATGTATAAAACCTAAACTTGGTGTAAATCCATGCATATTTTCATGGTAGCTCAATCCCTGGCATATGCAAGTTCTCCACTTGGTTTTGCATACTGGCGGCACCCAGCATCAAAGCAGTGCTACTGTTCCTTTGTGGTTTCCCTTTCTTTTTTATATCCACATCCCTGACGCAGCCTTATAAATACACTGAAATTAATCGCATATTGTTTATTAGTTTAAGGCATCTGATTGTAATTAACCTGCAACAATATAATGGTCCACAGAATGGCCAAACTGTTCCAAATACCACAGCTGCCTTAGCGTTATTACTCTCACTGCACCACTCAGAGTATTTATATTACTGTATCTGAGTGTGAATCACAGCTCTACAGCAGCTGATCGGAAAGAGAATTATCGGTATACAGCATCAAGCACACGCTGCCTCAGCCATGCTGTCTATTTGAACTGCTCTCATACGGCAAACACTTCAGAGCCTTTCCTGTACGGACCTCGCGGTTCAGAAAGAGTTTCATCCCAAGGTCTCTAAACGCACTCAATCAGTCCATCAAGTGCTCCTTATAGAACTGTTTGTACTTATTAGTACAATCACCCCACTGTAAACTTGTGATGCAGTTATAATATTACACGACCTGAGATACTTTATAAAGTGCATATTTACATATGATGACGAAATCATTTTAAGATGAAATGCAGCAAAATATGTTTATTATATTATACAGATAAAACTTTAACTTCATTTAAATCTATATTGTTAATAATTAAACATGTGAAGACACGGTGTCATAGCACTAGCGGCGAGCTGGCACCCCGTTCAGGGATTGTTCCTGCCTCGCACTGTATTCTTGCTGGGGCTGGCGTGACACTGGAAGGATAGGTGAATAGAGTAATTAAACATGTAGTACGAAGATATTTCAGTGTTCCTTAATTTTTGAAGAATCAGCGTTCTAAGCTTACAGATGGCTTAACGTCTATTATAGAGCTGATTGTGTGGCAATTGGGTATTTGGAGAAAGAAAAGGAAGGACAGGAATTGGAGGTCAGTGCGTTTGAAAGAGACAGTACTGTACTACAATATTGTTGTATTATCCTACTATTACCCTCAAATTACCTTACTTGCTTTTTTCTAGGGTCTCAATATGTTTTCCCGGGATAAGTGAACTCCCCAGGTTTGTTACTCTTGCACCTTAATCTTAACACACACATACATAGATACAGTATACACACACACACAGACCCTAACCACATAAGTGACAAATGAATGACGCATGCACACCCCATTTAAAAGAATTACTTTTATGTGGCATGAACAACGTATGTAGTCTTAGATATAATCTCAGACCTAAATATTACTTTGGTCTTCAAGAATATATGTAAACATACAAAGGCTCAGCATCCTTGTCTATGTCTTACTTTTACCGTTCTGTTATTTCTAATGTCATCAGAGTATACGGCAATCTCCTACTGCTCCAGGTGCTCTTAATATTTATTTTATTAGTTCAATCACTCTAAATATAAACATATAAAAATTTAAAATCAAGTTGGTACTTAAAGAATAATAATACCGGTAGAAGAAAGTATAAAAGAAAATATAAATAGCAACATCTGTATATATATATATATATATATATATATATATATATATATATATATAGGCATATGAAAAGGTTTGGGAACTCCTCTCAGCCTGCATAATAATTGACTCTCCTTTCAATAAAAAAAGATAGCAGTGGTATGTCTTCCATTTCCTAGGAACATCTGAGTACTGGCGTGTTTTCCGAACAAAGATTTTTAGTGACGCAGTATTTAGTTGTATGAAATTAAATCAAATGTGAAAAACTGGCTGTGCACAAATGTGGGTCCCCTTGTCACTGTGCTGATTTGAATGCCTGTCACTGCTCCATGCTGATTACTTGGCTGGATGAGCTCGTTGCGCCTTGAACTTCATAGACAGGAGTGTCCAGTCATGAGTGGTAAAAGGTATTTAAGGTGGTCAATTACAAATTGGATTGTGAGAATGGTGACAGACAACCACAGATCACCTCCAAAGACCTGCAAGAACATCTAACTGCAGATGGTGTATCTGTACATCGTTCTACAATTCTGCGCAATTTACACACAGAACATCTGTATGGCAGGGTGATGAGAAAGAAGCCCTTTCTGCACTCACGCCACAAACAGAGTCGTTTGTTGTATGCAAATGCTCATTTAGACAAGCCAGATTCATTTTAGAAAAAAAGTGCTTTGGACTAATGACACAAAAATGGAGTTATTTGGTCATAACAAAAAAGCATTTTGCATGGTGGAAGAAGAACACCACATTCCAAGAAAAACACCTGCTACCTGCTGTCAAATTTGGTAGCGGTTCCATCATGCTAGTTCAGGGACTGGGGCCTTTGTTAAAGTCGAGGGTCAGATGAGTTGAAACCAATATCAACAAATTCTACAGGATAATGTTCCAGCATCAGTCACAAAGTTGAAGTTACGCAATGGCTGGATATTCCAACAAGACAATGACCCAAAACACAGTTGGAAATCTACAAAGGCATTTATGCAGAGGGAGAAGTACAATGTTCTGGAATGGCCGTCACAGTCCCCTGACATGAATATCATCGAAAATCTATGGGATGATTTGAAGCAGGCTGTCCATCAAATTGAACTGAACTGGACAAATTTTGTATGGAAGAGTGGTTAGAAATACCTCCATCCAGAATCCAGACACTCATCACAGGCTATAGGAGGACAGCGTCTACAAGTTCAAAGGAGCCAAAGGAGGCTCGACTAAGTATTGATGTCATATCTCTTTTGGAGAGCCCACATTTATGCACCTGTCTAATTTTGTTATGATGCATATTGCATGTTCTTGTTAATCCAATAAAGTTAATGTCACTGCTAAAATACTACTGTGTCCATAAGGCATGTCAGATATTAAAAGGAAGTTGCTACTTTGAAAGCTCAGCCAATGATAAACAAAAATCAAAGAATTAAGAGAGTTTCCCAGACTTTTTCATATGACTGTATATATAAAGTATTTAGAAGAAGCTCATGAAGAATGTCAAGGTTTGGAAGTTGTCCTGGGGTGTCTTTTGATCTACCAATTGCCGTTATTCATAAGATACTTTCACTGATGTTCAGATGAAACAGTCACGTGAGTCTTGGTCTCCTCTTCCGACATCACCTTTGTCCTCTTCTGTCCTTTTTGCGATGTCTGGACAAGTGTCTGGATACTTACAGTATGTTATGTTATGTAGGGCTTCGGAACATATGAGGCTTCATAGCCACTACCTGGTCTTTTGCTTCATTTACGCAGATATTTTAAGGTGACTGATTACTGGTATGATTCAAAAGAGAAGATGTTTTAATGTCCTGATACAATGTGGGAAAAGAAAATGCTTTGATGTTAATTGCCGATAAGTTTAGTTCATCTTGTTTGTATGAGCAAAATACAACAAAATCATAAGCATCCATTATATCCATCCAAATGTACTATTTTACTGACCATTCAACAGTAAAGTCTGTGCTGAGCTGCCAACTATGAGGACAGAATTTTTCCTTCCTTTGATTCCAAGGCTCCCAGTATCTCAGAGGACTTTCCAATGGCAGACGAATAGCTTAGAAGGCAAGCAGTGGCCCTGAGAAAAGAGGATGAGTAGTAATTAAAGTGCAAGAATTATTGGGCATCTCTTATAGAGGCAGGCAGATTGTTCGACATCTTTGGGGTCCTGTAGCTAAAAATCTACTGCTGTAATTTTGTTAATCTTTAGAAACTTTAGCACACTGGCATCTTGAGGTCTTAATGTGTGATCCATTTTGTAAGTAATGAGAAGTTCAGATAGGTAAGCAGGGCCTTGGCCATTTAAGGTTTTATAAGTTAGAAGGAAGATTTTGCAATCAGTCCAAAGCTTAATGGGAAGCGAGTGTAAACAGTTAAGAACAAGAGTTATGAGGTCATTCTACTGAGTTCTTTTAATGGTTGTACAGTAGCATTTTGAGTTAACTGAAGACTGCACAAAGAACGGTATGAATAGCTAGTGAACAACACATTGTTATTAATGATAGATCCCAGTGGAAGCATGTAAATTGAAAACAGTAAAGGTCCCATAACTGAGCCCTGTGGGACACCATATCTCACTTCTGTGTATAATGATGGAGTCCTGTCAGCACATTTCTGTACGTATTGGAATCAATTTGATAAATAAGAACTAAACCAAGCGAGCACGGTGCCTGTAAGACCAACATCATTTTCTAGCCTGTGCAGTAAAATAGAATGGTCAATGGTGTCAAATGCTGCACTTAAGTCTAACAACATAATTACAGTGGAGTTTCCTTCATCAGAGGATATCAGAATGTCGTTTACAACTCGTATTAGTGCCATTTCTGTACTATGACCAGTGTGGAAACCAGACTGGAATTTCTGAAATAAATTGTAATGCGTAAGGTGTGACTGAAGCTGATTGGCAACTACTTTTTCTAGTATTAGAGAGAGAAACGGTAGATTTGAAATAGGCCTATAATTATTTAATATATGTGGGTCTAGGTCTGACTATTTAAGTAATGGTTTAATGACTGACACTTTTAGTGCATCAGGTACGGTGCCATGCAGTAATGAACTATTGATAATTTTTAGAATAGGCGCTGCAAGAACATCCATGGCACTTTTTACTAGTTTTGTTGGCACTGGGTCTAGGGAACAAGTAGTGGGCTTCATTTTAGAAATTAAAGCTCAGACTCCCTGCTCAGTTACATGTTTGTACTGTGATGCTGAGATCTGGGGTCTTATATTTTTAATTTTCTCATTAATTCATAAAGTCTGTACTGCTAATATCTGTTGGTATTTTGCCTGTAGATCAGAATTCCCATTTGTTAATTTAGCCACTGTTCTAAACAGTACCTGAGGATTTTTATTATGGCTATCTATTATTGTAGAATAGTATTCTGAGCAAGCTTTAAAGAGAGCTTTTTTATATTTTTTAACACTCTCTGTCTATGTAATTTGAAAGACATGTAGCTTTGTTGTTCTCCCTCTGCGCTCCAGTTTTCGACACTCTAATTTAAGAGGTCGAGTGTTTTTATTAAACCAGGGAGAGTTTCTATGTGCTTTGATCACTTTTGTTTTAACGGGAGCCACTAAGTCCAGAGCATCTCTCAAGGTCACATTATAATGTGATATTAGCTGATCTAAATTATTTTCCACATTTACATTTGATGTTCGCTGATTTAAATGGTTTTCCTCAATTATACTCGACTTACTCAAAGTATCTATAAATTTTGAAGCTGAATTACAATCTAGATGTCGCACTGTCTTTGTTTTAATCTGTGCGTGAGTTCGCAAGGACAGGACTAAATCAAATGTAATTAAGTAGTGATCGGAAATAAGTTCATTTAATGGAGTAATATTTAAATTTTGAATTTCAGCTTTGTAAGTTATAATTAAATCTTAAGATTATGAGTTGGTTTCTCTGAGAAAATCCTACTGAATTTAGGAAATAAGTAAAACATTTGCTAAAAATGTCAGTTTCCACATCAATGTGTACATTAATATCCCCCATCTGTACTGTGTGATCATAATTTATATCCAAATCAGATAAAAGGTTGCCAAATTCAGTCATGAACAATGAATTTGGCCCTGGTTGTTTGTAGACTAGCACTATAGTTGTGTTGGAATCTGTTTTAAAATTTAAAATGAATGCCTCAAAGGATGTAAAGTCGTCGGTGGCATCCGGAGAGCCCTTGAAAATCCCGGGGAGAGGGCTTAAATCTCACACCAGGCTGTACCCATATCCGCAGCAGGTCTCCAACATGAACAGCCTCTGCCATGTTAGAACAATGTAGGTAAGGGAAGTCGGCAAGCCAGATCCGTAATTTTGGGATAAGGATTGGCTCGGTCAGGCTGGATTGAGAAGCAGGGCTGAGTGCGAGTTGCAACTGGACACGGGGGCCTGGGGGCCGGAACATGGCCTTGGGCAATGCCTAGCAACTGGCTTATAACTGGTGCAGACCAGGGGAATCTGAAAACAAAGCATTGTGAGGGCCAAAGAGTGGTGTTGACACAATCTGATTTCTGTCCAGTGCTCTGAATGTCAAAGTGAAGAATTTCAATGAAGTGCAGGTAAATGGCGGGAGTAACTTCCTATGACAGTTCCCATTCTACCTACTTATTTACTATCTAGTGAAAGCAAAGTCAAGGTTGAGTTGGCAAAATAGTTTCCTCCATGGAAAGCTGGTAAGGTCTCAGTAGTTCCTCCATGGTCTCGACCCTGGAGATCACGGTTGTATGGTCTGGGTGACAAATGGCTCTACTAGTGGGAATAAGATGAAGCCTAAGGAATTGACGGAATAACACCACCATGTGTGGAACCTATAGATTAATATGTCTCTTCATGTAATCTCTACCAGTGAGGGATCATGGCATCTATCTTTTATAGATTAATACATAAACCGAGGGAGGAGGTTACCCAGAGACATGTCTCTCTACTCTGAAATAATCTAGTACTGATGAGAGCCCTTCCATGAGGGCATAATCATTTGAGTAACCTGCATGTAATGGTGGTGGAATCCCTATTCAAACCCATATATTCAAACCCGATCTGACACTGTTCGTTTTCAAATAATATTGCATTACTGCGATGATGTTTTCTGATTAATGTTATACCCAATGTCCCATATATTTGTCTGTTTCTTTTTTTCTCCGTGCTGCGTCGAAAACGTGAACCAGAAGGCGTGAGCTCAATAAAACTGAATAAAAAAAATAAAGTGACGGTGAGATACGAAGAAGGCAGATTCACCAGCGTTTGTGTGTCAGCTTTTATCCCTCCAGATGAGAGAATGTCCAGTTCCATTGCCTCAAAACATCACTCACATCTACAGTTATTCCCAGTTTCAAATAAAAAGTAACAATGTCAGAACCCTAGGGCGATGTATGTATGGTGATCGTGACTGAGACAATAAAAGTGAAAAAAAAGTAACTTTTACAAGTAGAGTACTATAAAGGTACACTTTCTGTTACAGACGCAAACCAAATGTATGTATGTACTGTATAATAACTGTATACTTTTTGACTCAGGTGCCGCTGAGAGTGGCAGCCTTTCCAGCAGCTCCTTGTACGACTTTATTTTCTACCTTTTTTCTCTATTTTTCTCTTTTTTATTGATCATTCCTATCCCTTTCTTTTATGTGGACTCTTTCCCTGGACACTTTTACTACTTGGACATGGATTTTTACACACCAAGACTCGTCTATTCAAATAGTCAACTTGAAGCACTGAGAACAAATGCCCACGCCGGTGTGGTTCCCTATTTTCCAGCAGAGCTGGAGCTAAGCTAAAAACGAAGCAGCTTGTGAGAAAGTGGCGCTACAAACCTTCGGTGCCTTCTGTGATCCTGGGAAATGTGAACTCACTACCCAATAAGCCCAACGAACTCGCTGCACTGGTGAAAAATGTCAGGACCTACAGAGAGTGCAGTTTGTTGAGATTTTGTGAAACGTGGCTAACGACCACCATCCCAGATGCTAACATGGAGCTACCCGGGTTTAGCACAGTTAGAGTGGACAGAAATGCAAGTACCTGCGAAAAGCAGAAAGGAGGAGGACTCGATCTCTATGTCAATACAAGGTGGTGTAACTCTGGACATGTAATTGGCAAAATCTCCACTTGCTGCAGGGACATCGAGCTGTTGGCCGTAAGTCGTGCTGGCTGACGTGTGCTTTGTGCTGACGCGTGCTTTGCAAATGCTAGAGTCTGTTGAGAGTTGTTGGTTTGTTCTGTGGTGTGAGATTTAAATAAAAAACGTGGGTTTTGGTTGCCACTAAGGAACCGTGTGGGAATTTTTAAAGCTTTTTTTCCCTTTAGAAGGGTTTTTGTTTTTTGCTTTTTTTTTCACCCGCACAAGAGTAAAAGTAGCTGGGTGTTTGGAAGTGCACTTGGAAAAGTTACTTGTACCTGTACCTATTCTTGTTATCTGAATTTGAATTAGCATCGAGGAGGCAGGGTAGAAAGCAACAGTAACTGAAATCGGCATTTGTAAGTAAATAACCACGTCATCGTAACAGTGATTCCTTACTTTAAAGGAAAAGAAAAAAAAGTCCGCGGCTGACTTCAAAGCAGTAAAAGGTGAAGGCTCTGTAGTGCGCAGGTCAGCGGCCAGCGTTAAGACGGCGATCAGGCACAGGGAGCAGTAGGAGCAAATAAGGTAGTAAAGTTTTATTAATTTGTTTATTTTCGATTAAACAGTCCTTAGCGGTCCAGAGGTAGAACAGTTAAGTGGGTGACAGCGTAAGGGTTCATTAATACAAACAGTGCGAGTGAAGAGCTTATAAGTAAGAAGAGCGCAAAGTTAGGAGAAGAAACAGAGAAAAGTAAAGTTAAGTTAACGTCATAGAAAGACAAATAGCAGGCAGCTGAGAGGGAGAACAGGACAGGAGCTTAAGGGGAAAAGGTGTCAAATATCTGGAGCAGATCTTAGTCTTACCATTTAAGTTAAGGAGCAGCTGAAAGAAGGAGAAATTTAATTTTAAGAAAAAAAAAGTTAAGGCAGTTTAGTTATCTCAAATCCAATTTTAATAATGAGGCCAGTGCAATGCAAGTCCTGCAATGCAGTCACAAGGCGTAAGGTAAAGGGTGCACACTGTCCAGGGGCATCAACCCCAGAATTAGAAGTGTCTAACCGTTATCATGTCCTTGCGGAGCTGGACGGTGACTCTGATAATTCTGAGGTGGTAGGCAGGGTTGAGGAGCCCCAACGGGCCACCTCAAAAGCAGTTCCCAAAAAGAGAGAGGTAGTGATAGTTGGGGACTCAGTCATTAGGGGGATTGAAGCGCAGGTGTGCTCCAGAGAGAGAGAGTCTCACACGGTGTGTTGCTTTCCAGGAGCACAGGTGGAAGATCTCCCTGGAAGGGTGGATAGGCTCTTGGCCAGAGCGGGGGTGGATCCAGTTGTCATTGTCCACGTTGGAACAAATGACATACATAAGGGTAGTCTGTCAGTTCTGCGATCCAAATTCAGAGTTAGGTGTCAAGCTGAGGAGCAGAACTGACAAGGTAGTCTTCTCCGAAGTTCTGCCTGTGCCATGCGCCAGTCCAGGTAAGATTGAGGAGATTAGAAGGCTTAACACGTGGCTCAAATCTTGGTGCAGGGTAGAAGGGTATAGGTTTATGGGGCATTGGGACTCCTTTTGGAACAGATGGGACCTGTTCCGCCGTGACGGGTTACATCTGAACCGGAGGGGCACCAATGTATTGGGGAGGCATATGTGTAGGCTAGTCGAGGATTGGGGGCAGGGAGTTTAGGACAGGCCAGATTTAGATCTATACATGGAAGAACAAACAATGGTGTAGAAATAAAAATGCATAGTAATGTAAATTCTAAGCAAACACGTAAATGTAGAAGGATTAACACATTAAAAATAGCTTGTCTTAATGCTAGAAGTATCAAAAATAAGGTAAGTGAGTTGGAGTTGTATGTAGCAGAGCATAATTATGATATTATAGCAATAACGGAAACCTGGCTAAATAACAAAGATGGGGATGAGTGTAACATAGAGGGATACACATTATTAGGAAGGATAGACAGAACAGAAAAGGAGGTGGGGTTGCTGTTTATGCCAAACAGGGTTTAAATGTAAGTCATCTTCAGTTGGATGATGAGCCCCATCTTAGTGAGGACGTGTGGCTTCGCCTGGAAAATATTAGGGAAAAAGGTCTTACTTTAGGAGTGTGTTATAGACCACCCAATTCAGACAGTAATTTCAACACACATCTTTTTAGTAATATCAAAAAGGCAAGTTTACAGGGGGATATTATAGTCATGGGGGACTTTAATTATCCAAATATTAACTGGGATAACCTTGCAGATGGAGGAGCACAAGAGCAGGAGTTTTTAGAAGTAATCAGCGACTGTTTTTTAACACAGCATGTTAAAGAGCCAACACGGGTGAAGCCTGTCTGGATTTAGTATTCTGTAATAATCAGGATAGAATTGAGGGTGTAGAGGTGATTGAACCACTAGGGTCAAGTGACCATAATGTAATACAATTCTCAGTATTTTGTAAGAGTACAGATGCAAAGACTAAAATTGTTAAGTTGAACTTTGGTAGGGCTAATTTTGAGCAGATGCGACAAAGTCTAAGTAGGATAGACTGGGATAAGCTTTTAAATGTGGAGACAGTCGAGGAGCAGTGGAACAGGTTTAAAAATGTAATGCAGGACAGATACAGACCTAAATTTGGAATTAATAGGAAACTAAAAAAAACTCCACGGTGGATTAATAAAGATTTAAAAAAGAAGTTGCAAAGGAAAAAACTGCTATATAAGGCATATAAGACTAATGACTGCAAAGAGAATCGTAGCGCGTATGAGAACATGAGGGCAACCATTAAGAAGGATATCAGGGAGGCTAAAAGACAGTTGGAGAGGAATAGAGCAGTTTAGGTGAAAGAAGACCCTAAGAGATTCTTTCAGTATTTTAGTAGTAAAAGAACAGACAAGGAGGAGGTCAAGTTCATCAGGAATAGTAAAGGGGAATTAAAAGATACAGACAATGAAATAGCAGATGCCCTAAACTTACATTTTTCTGAGGTGTTTACAAGTGAGCAAGTGGATAACCTCAGAGCAGTAATAGGGACTACTAAGGAGGTACTGAGGGATTTGGAAATTGTAGAGGGAGAAGTGCTGCTCAGATTAAATAAGATGAAATCAAACAAATCACCAGGGGCCTCATGTATAAACGGTGCGTACGCACAGAAATGTTGCGTAAGAACTTTTCCACATTCAAATCGCGATGTATAAAACCTACACTTGGCGTAAAGCCACGCACTTTTCCACGGTTCCTCATACCTTGTCGTACGCAAATTCTCCGCTCCGTTTTGCAGACTGGCGGCACCCAGCGTCAAGGCAGTGCTACTGTTCCTGTGTGGGTACTCATTATTTTCCTGACGCGGCTTTTTAAATACACTGAAACTAACCGCATATTGTTTATTATTGTAACGCATCTGATTGTAATTAACTTGTAACAATATAATGGTCCAGGGAATAGCCATAGTATTCCAAATACCATAACTGCTTTAGCGTTGTTACTCTCACTGCACCTTCTTCTTTCAGCTGCTCCCGTTAGGAGTTGCCACAGCGGATCATCTTTTTCCATATTACTCTCACTGCAGCACTCGGAGTATTTATATCACTGTATCTGAGTGTGAATCACAGCAGCAGCAGATCGGAAAGAGAATTATCGGTATACAGCTTCAAGGACACGCTGTCTCAGCCACTGCAAAACGTTTTAAAGCCTTTCCTGTACGGACCTCGCGGTTCAGAAACAGTTTTATCCCAAGAACTATAAACGCACTCAATCACTGCTCCTTGTAGAACTGTTTGTACTTATAAGTACAATCACCTCACTGTAAACTTGTACTACAGTTATAATATTGCACAACCTGAGTCACTTTATAAAGTGCGTATTTACATATGATGACGATATCATTTTTAAGATGAAATGCAGCAAAATATGTTGATTATATTATACAGGTAAAACTTTAACTTCATTTAAATAATCTATATTCTTCACTGGGACTGGCGTGAAGGGTAGAATAATTAAACATGTACTACGAAGATATTTCAATGTTCCTTAAACTTTTTAAAGAATCAGCGCTCTAAGTTTACAGATGGCTTAACATCTATTACAGAGCTGATTGTGTGGCAATCGTTTACTTGGAGAAAGAAAAGCAAGAACTGCATGGGCAGCCACGCCAATACAAATTGAATATAAAACAGAAAGAGGAAATAACGACACAGCTAAAAATGCAGCGGCAAATTTCGACAAAAGTTAAATGCTTGTGTCATGAGCACGAGGCTGCTACTGTCTGCAACGGACGTGGCCATCCGCCGTGCATAAGCTACCTCACTGACATTGGCGGGCGAAGGAGCCACCGATTCTTTTTCTGCCCAGTGCCACCACAAACCTAGAGCCACCCCTGAGTACTGCTGCAATAAATAATTTCATCGATGGTCATGCACAATCGCTGCGCTGTAAAACCCATGTTTAATAACGTGCTTTAACTCCTAATGATATCACGTATACATCTCAGTATTTTAGTTATTCAGAGAGCTGTAATATCACAAATGTAATGGATTCTGTGTACAGTCGGAGGAAGAGAGCCGGTTTAAGAAGCAAGTAGTGATTCACACACATAGAGCACATAGAAGATCAAATACAAAACAAAGCATTTAACGTGCTACTTTAATTACGATGTGATTTGAGAAACTGGTTAAGTAAATGATTTTAAGATGACGTTTATGATGTTCTACTTTAATGACAAAATAAACTACGTGATTAAAGTGGAAATTTCGAGATTAAAGTTGACATTTCGTGCTTTTTTTCCCACTGTGCCTTTTTTTTCTCTGTACCCTAAAAAGCTTTCATATGACACTCAGACGGTAGGCTACGACTCGCCTTTTCACGGCGACTGATATCTGAGCTTTCAAGTTTCTCAAACACGCTATGTCACTCGATCAACTTCCTTTTGTTGATTATACCACGGTTTAATTAAACAAATAGTATATTTTTCCTTTGCCTCCACTTGGTATTCGCTGAAATCGTTATATTTTCCCCCATGCTTTTCCCATTGTCTTTTCACAGAAGGCTGAGCTTAAGGGTGATTTATATTGATTTGAATATTCAAAGAGGCGTAATTCTGGGAGGAGTTGGGGCGTTACATAATGCGCGTGCACGAGCGTTAGTTTTCATGCTGATCGGGATTTATGTAGCGGAAGAACGTGGAAGTTGGAGTACGCACAGATCCCTGCATCTGGATTTTTCTGTGCAGAAGCACATTTCGGCTTTTGTGCTTATGCCATGTTATAGTGCGAATTCTACGCACAGCGTTATACATGAGGCCCCAGGCCCAGATAATATTTATCCTCGAGTTCTTAAGGAGGCTAGTGAGTACAGATATAAACCCTTGACACATATTTTTAGGAAGTCACTGCGCACTGGAGAGATTCTGAAGGACTGGGAAATGGCAAATATCATCCCATTATATAAAAAGGGTGACAGAGCAGATCAGAGCAACTATAGGCCAGTAAGCTTAACATGCATCACAGGAAAATTAACAGAAGGAATTATTAAGGATAAGATAGAGCAACACATGGCAAGGACAGGAGTTATTCTGAACAGTCAGCATGGGTTCAGAAGAGGGAGGTC
Source organism: Polypterus senegalus (assembly GCF_016835505.1). Lineage (NCBI taxonomy): Eukaryota > Metazoa > Chordata > Cladistia > Polypteriformes > Polypteridae > Polypterus > Polypterus senegalus. Next base: position 3,342,475 of record NC_053156.1, read on the forward strand.
GTGTTTTACTAACATGTTGGAATTCTATGAGGAGGCAACAAAAGGATACGATCAAAGTGGAGCAGATGAGATTATTTATCTGGACTTTCAGAAAGCATTTGATGAGGTGCCATATGAGAGGGTGGGCATCAAGTTAAAACAAGTGGGAGTTCAGGGTGATGTTTTTAGATGGGTGCAGAATTGGCTCAGACACAGGAAGCAGAGGGTGATGGTGCGAGGAACCTCATCAGAACTGGCCGATGTTAAGAGTGGTGTTCCACAGGGGTCAGTGCTAGGGCCGCTGCTATTTTTAATATATATAAATGATTTAGATAGGAATATAAGTAACAAGCTGGTTAAGTTTGAAGATGAAACTAAGATAGGTGGATTAGCAGATAATTTGGAATCTGTTATATCATCACAGAAGGACTTGGATAGCATACAGGCTTGGGCAGATTTGTGGCAGATGAAATTTAATGTCAGTAAATGTAAAGAATTACACAGAGGAAGTAAAAATATTAGGTTTGAATACACAATGGACGGTCGGAAAATCGAGAGTACACCTTATGAGAAGGATTTAGGAGTCATAGTGGACTCTAAGCTATCGACTTCCCATCACTGTTCAGAAGCCATTAAGATGGCTAACAGAATGTTAGGTTATATAGCGCCTTGATCTGTGGAGTACAAGTCACAGGAGGTTCTGTGCAACCTTTATAATGCACTGGTGAGGCCTCATCTGGAGTCCTGTGTTCAGTTTTAAAAGGACATGGCAGCACTAGAAAAGGTCCAGAGAAGAGCGACTAGGCTGATTCCAGGGCTGCAGGGGATGAATTATGAGGAAAGATTAAAAGAGCTGAGCCTTTACAGTTTAAGCAAAAGAGGAGTAAGAGGTGACATAACGGAAGTGTTTAAAATTATGAAGGGAATTAGTCCAGTGGATCGTGACTTGTATTTTAAAATGAGTTCATCAAGAACATGGGGACACAGTTGGAAACTTGTTAAGGGTAAATTTCGCACAAACATTAGGAATTTTTTCTTTACACAAAGAACGATAGACACTTGGAATAAGCGACCAAGTAGTGTGGTAGACAGTAAGACATTAGGGACTTTCAAAACTCGACTTGATGTTTTCTTGGAGGAAATAAGTGGATAGGACTGGTGAGCTTTGTTGGGCTGAATGGCCTGTTCTCGTCTAGAGTGTTCTAATGTTCTAAAGTCTGCGTCCCTATTACTTGCCCAGAGAATTTGGACACGTCATTGTTGTTATTGTTTACATCCCTCCTCGGGCAGACGCGGAGATAGTGAGTGACATCATCCATTTCGCAGTTGCTAAGTTACAAACGCAGCACCCTTAGGTGCTTGTGCTAATCTCTGGAGACTTTAACCATGTGACGCTGGACAAAACATTACCTGCCTTCTCCCATTAAGTGGATTGTAACACCCGGGAAATAGGACTATCAACCTACTGGATGCAAACGTTAAAGACTCATTGCCACCCAGCTGCCTGCGCTTGGGAAAGCAGATCATAACCTGGTTCTGCTTCAACCTCACTACAAACCAAGAGTGAGGGCACTACCTACAACCACACGCTCATTCAGGAAGTGGTCCCCTGAGGCAGAGCAGGTTTTGAGAGACTGGAACTACGGACTGGGATATCCTGCAGGGGTCACATAGTGAGAACATTGAGGAGGTTGTTGACTGCACTACTGACTACATCAACTTCTGCATGGCCATTGTTTAAAAGAACAGTACCCTGCTTAGCTAACAACAAGCCATGGATTACAAGTGACATCAAGGGCCTTTTGAAACAGAAGAAAAGGGCTTTTAAAAGCGGTGATCAGCATGAGCTCAAGCGCGTGTAGAAGGAACTCCGAGTCCAGCTCAGGGCGGCAAAGGAGCAGTACAGTAGAAAGCTGGAGCAGAAGTTGCAGAATAACAGCATGAAGGAAGTGTAGTATGGGATGAAGATCATCACAGGCTGCAGCTCGAAGTGGGGTGCCACCATCGAGAGAGACATGAAGAGAGCAAACCAAATGAACAACTTCTTTAACAGGTTTGACCACCCTAACTCACTCTCACCTCAGAGTACTGCACTCTCCACCCATCCTTCTGCTGATACCAGCATAGGAGAGACATCCCCACCCAGAATTACAGCAGCCCAGGTAAGCAGAGAGCTGAGGAGACTTTGTGCCAGTAATGCAGCACAGGCCACGACTGCTGAAGGCCTGTGCGTTGGAGCTGGGGAGTCCTCTACAGCGCATCTTCAACCTGAGCCTGGAACACGGGAGAGTCCTGAGGCTTTGGAAAACATCTTGTATCACCCCAGTCCCAAAGGTATCATGTCCTAGTGAGCTGAATGACTTTCGGCCTGTTGCCCTGACGTCACATGTGATGAAGACCATGCTGCTTCACCACCTGTGGCCACAGGTCCGCCACGCCCTCGACCCTCTGCAGTTTGCATACCAGGAGAAGGTGGGAGCGGAGGATGCCATCATCTAAATGCTACACCGATCCCTCCCCCACCTGGACAGAGGCTGTATAAGAAGCATCACCTAGATGCATTGGGACACATAATCAGTGTTGTATCCTGAGGTCATCAGGCGTTTCGGGTCTCGCAACATCATACACCCTTTGCTCAGGTGACCCTGCCGGGGTTGATCACTCCCCAACTTGTGTCCCAGTAGCAATCCACGGATCGGCCCTCTTCATCCAAAGCCACCTTGAGGCTTTCTCTGCGGCTTCACTTGCGGATTTAATGGCCCTCTTCTTGGCCGCTCCTGTTATGCCCAACCGTGTGAGGACTCTACAGAGTGAGTGTCCTGCAAATCCTCTGCAACCTATTTCTATGGGCTCATGGACATGTCCTGATCAAACTGCATCCAATCTCTCTGTTTGCTGGCTGGAGGCCACTTAATCCGCTGCTGTGGAACTACTCTGCCGGAGTCGGGAGGCTCAGGTGCGTGGAGGGACTGGGCTCTGTGGGTTGCCTCCTGGCCGGGCTCCTCCTGCGTCTCACCAGGTCCAAGACCTGTGCGTTGCAAATCCTTCTCCTGCTCCAGACACTTCATTCTGGCCTGATGGATTTTTAGGCCACGTTGGTTCTTGCACAGCTTTCCGCACATGCATGTTATACTCGTAGTCTGTCCGTTCACATGGGTCGTCAACGTTTTGTCCGTCCGATTGGATATCTCATCCTCCCCCCCTCTCGGGATCTCCTGGGGGTATCTCTTTTTAGGGCTTTCCGTAGCTAGTTGGGGTTCTTCCTCACGGAAGACACAGGTTGGGGTGCTAGCCCACACTGTCCCCGTTGCCGTCTTTCCGTGCTGTCAACTGACTTTCCAGGCAGTGGTGCTGTAAGAATTATGTTTCTGGACTTCTCTAGTGCCTTGAACACCATCCAACCTCTGCTCCTTAGGGACAAGCTGACAGAGATGGGAGTAGATTTATACCTGGTGGCATGGATTGTGGACTATCTTACAAACAGACCTCAGTATGTGCATCTCGGGAACTGCAGGTCTGACATTATGGATGGTGTGACTCAACCCACTTATACCTGAACACCAGCAAAACCAAGGAACTGGTGGTAGATTTTAGAAGGCCCAGGCCCCTCATGGACCCCATGATCATCAAAGGTGACTGTGCAGAGGGTGCAGACCTACAAATACCTGGAAGTGCAGCTGGATGATAAATTGGACTGGACTGCCAATATTGATGCTCTGTGTAAGAAAGGACTATACTTCATTAGAAGGCTGGTGTCCTTCAACATCTGCAATAAGATGCTGCAGATGTTCTACCAGACGGTTGTGGCGAGCGCCCTCTTCTACACGGTGGTGTGCTGGGGAGGCAGCATAAAGAAGAGGTATGCCTCACACCTGAACAAACTGGTGAGGAAGGCAGGCTCTATTGTAGGCACGGAGCTGGACACTTTGACATCCGTGGCAGAGCGATGGGCGCTGAGCAGACTCCTGTCAATCATGGAGAATCCATTGCATCCACTAAACAGGATCATCTCCAGACAGAGGAGTAGCTTCAGTGACAGACTGCTGTCACCGTCCTCCTCCACTGACAGACTGAGAAGATAGTTCCTCTCCCACACTATGTGAC
>NC_053156.1:3347057-3375912 GCF_016835505.1 Polypterus senegalus
ATATTGATCTTATTTGTATTCTTAGGGGGAGAATCAGATATGGCATTATCTACTGAAACAGCTTTAGCTTTACCGCCATTCATCATTTTAATTTCCCCTTTTAGTGCATCCACTTTTTGAAGTATTTTTGCATTGTTTGGTGTATTCACCTTTTTAAATCAGTTTTTTGGGTTTATTTTGAATCATGTCCGATAGTCCTGAATCTGTGGAAGGAGATGACAATTTATCCTTAAAAATCACTGTGTTCTCCAAGGATTCAGCAACCCCACTTGGAGACTGCTGTACAGTGTCCAGAGATGGCTAACTCAGGCAAAACTGTGTTATGTACCTGTGTCGGATCTGGAAGAGACGTTGGAATTGTCGTAGAATCGGCCGCTGACTTATTGGTTGTGGAAAATCGTCTGGTTCCAAATCCACAGGAGGTGCAAAAAAATCAGGATCATAGCGATCAATTATGAGTCTTCTAAAAAATCAAGAGAAGAAGAGGTTTGTCTATTTTATATATTTTAAGGGCTGGCATTATTGTCCTATGCACTGTTAGGTCATCACTCTGAGGTAATTTGTGCTGCAGCTCCCCTGTCACCTCACTGTAATGATCTCTTAAGGCTTTGCCTGAGTATGACTAACAATTTCTCCCAACATTTCTGGGTTTGGGGATGATGGTTTAATAAAGGATGACAACCTGTTAACATGTTTAATCATACCTGGAGGGAGCTGCAGGGCATCAAATACCTCAGAGTGATCTGTCACCTGCATGTCCTCTCTCACCACATCCATAAACCTTCTCTTAGGCCTTCCTCTTTTCCTCTTCCCTGGCAGCTCTATCCTTATCATCCTTCTCTCAATATACCCAGCATCTCTCCTCTGCACATGTCCAAACCAACGCAGTCTTGCCTCTCTGACTTTACATCCCATCCGTCCCATCTGAGCTGACCCTCTAATGTCCTCATTTCTAATCCTGTCCATCCTCACCCCACCCAGTGCAAATCTTAACATCTTTAACTCTGTCACCTCCAGCTCTGACTCCTGCTTTCTGCTCAGTGCCACCGTCACCAACCCATATAACAAAGCTGATCTCACTAACGTCCTGTAGACCTTCTCTTTCAATCTTGCTCATACCCGTCTCTCTGTTACTTGTCTGTCATAAGAGATGTTGTTCTAACTCTAGAAAATTCACATATTGTGCAAAATCCCAAAAATTAAAAGTGATAGCCCAGTCCATAGCTACGAATAATATGGCCAAGGGGAAGCATATAAATACAGAAGACTGTCCTCCAGTGGTTCAAGTCCTATCTGCAGATGATACTCAACTCTACTTCAATGTTAAAAGTGGAACTTCATCAGAGCTTTCTCAGCTCACAACCTGCCATAGTGAAATTAAAACCTGAATGGAGCAGAACTCTTTAAAATTAAATTACAACAAAACTGAACTTCTGCAAATTGGGACTTACATGCAGCTTAATAAAATGAGCTCCTTCTCAGTCCATCTTGGTGGTGATCTCATCAGACCTGCCTCTACTGTAAAGAATCTTGGAGTCATTTTTGATTCCTCCCTTTCTTATTCCACCCACATAAATCACATTAAGAAACTTTCTTACTTTCACCTCTGTAACATATCCCGTGTTCGCTCTTTCCTCTCCCTCTCTAATGCTGAGAAACTTGTCCCTGCTTTTAACACATCCCACATCGATTATTGTAACTTGCTGCTGGCAGGTGTCCCTTCTAATCTTGTATCACAGCTCCAGCTTATTCAAAACTCAGCTGTAAGAGTCCTGACTCGAACCAGCAGCAGCAAGCACATCACACCCATCCTGCTTCATCACTGGCTTCCCTGTGTTTTACAGAATCGAATATAAAATCAAACTAATAACCTGCAAAGCCTTAAATAACTTTGCGGCATACTACATCAGTGACCTTCTACATCACTATGTGCCTGTCTGCCCACTAAGGTCCTCTGATTCTGGCCATCTTGTGCCCCACACTAATCTACACTCCATGGGTGACAGCAGGGCCTTCAGCTGTATAGCGAGTGCCCAGACTCTGGAATGACCTCCCGAAATGAATCAGGTCAGCCGACTCCATGAATTCTTTTAAAACTCATCTGTTCAGGAAGGCTTTTAGCTCTACTTGACTTTATTCCCCTTCTCTCAGTCTACCTCTCTGTCAATATGTTCATGTAACCTGTGTGTGTGCACTGGACCATCATTTCTGTTGTCTGTTAGGCTTTCTTTGAATTTACTGTCTTAATCTTCTTTATTAATTTATTTGGTTTGTACTATGCTATATACTGTATACCCTGCCGTTCTTTCTTATATTCTGTAAGTGCCTTGAGCATGGGAAAGGCGCTATATAAATAAAATGTATTATTATTATTATTATTAAACTCAGCTGCATCAAGTTCACGTTAAAGACTTTGTGAAAACGCCACAGGCCTTTCACCGTATCCTTGAGGAAACACAGTCCAATGTGTGGGGTTTGAATAAGTCACAGCTGTCATGGTGGGCTAAACCTTAAAAAAGAATGAACTGCAGGCATTCACAGCTGTATAAATGACTGTGCCCGCTGGCAGAGATGCTATCCTGAGTGGTGGGCTTCTTGTTATATTGGCCATGTTGTTGCTCATGTGACTGTTCACTGGATCACCCCGATGACTGTGGTCCTCCAAAACTGTTACCAGTCAACAGTTGATACCGTTGTACCACCAAAGCAGTCGTAGTAAATGCGTGTCAATGTCACACCCTAACGTGGGGTCTTTTTCTGCAGTTATATTTTTGAATAAAAGTGTACTTCTTCTGTTATATTTGTACCTTTTCTGAATGTGTTTCTTTGATATTTGGACTTCAGGCTTCACACATTACAAACCTCCTGTTCTGTCAGGGTAAGTCCAGCGCTGTTTAAAACGTCAGTCTGACTATAAAGAGTTTAACTGTGACAGGCTTATTACGCGGTGCACATCACCACACTGGCAGTAAGCAAGTCTTCTGTTGTCTTTAGTAATTGTGAATTTGAAGTTTATAACCAACACTTTAACTTGTAATGACATTCAGTTCTCATACACTTTCTTGCACCCAAACAGACGAGGCTCGGTTTCAGGCTTCAGAATGAGCGGCTTTATTAATCAACAGGAAAGGCCAGCGTATTTACTGAAGCAGAAGCTACCACTCCATTAGTCATTCAGCCTCGGCTCCCTCCTTCAGTCCTGGCAGTGATAATCCTCCCCGTCAGGTTGATCCTGCGGCTGTGGATCTACGACTGGGATCAGGATGTCCTGGAGGAAAGGGGACAAAGAGACATGTGGCCAGGTCATTGTCCGAATGAAAGTACCCTGAGCGTCGACGATCGGTCCATGGCTGAGGGACACGTTGCGCGGCAGAGCTGCAGTTGAACTTGTTGTTGCGGTGGTGAGTCTTCTGTGGCCGATGGGCTCGCGACAGGACTGTAAAGTGACCGTTGATGTAGGACGTGTTGGGCCGTGGAGCTGTGTGTGCGTCACCATGTAAATGTGCCAGGATAACCACGTTTATCTGTCTTTGTGAGTGAACAGATTATTAATATCATTTACTTCAAGGGCAATGCTCTTCACTTGACTTTGTTTTAAGATGTTCAAGTCAACTTGTCTTAAGATGCCATCTTGGGCCTCATGCAGTGCTTGTGTTCAGAAATCGGGGTGACAGTGCCAACTGATGGTCAGCTTACCAAATATCAGTTCAAGTTTAATGAACTGAAAACTTGGCGCTTGTAATTACTCTTGCTGGGTAATTTCAATTGGATAAGTGCTGACATTTTCATTATTTATGTTTGATATGCACTCCATTGCTTCAAGTTTTACTAAATCAGTACTTTTTTGCAACAACAGCAAATGATGGTCTTTACAGAAAATCTGAATCACATGATAAAATATGTGACGATTGCCATCTCCTATGTACAAGTTCAATTCTGATTAAAAATAATCATATCGATGTCATACGAGCGACTCTGTAAGAGTCTGTGTGCTTCGTCTCGTTGTCATTTCCAACCTAATTGACCCAAATAAAGAAGTGCGCCTTTCCATAAAGGCCATCATATTTCCTACCCAGGTGGCCTGTTAACGCAAACTGCATGCAACGTCCCCTCGTCTCTCGTTGTTTCAGTGAAGCACCCTGTAGTGTCATTAGTCACACGCTGATGTCATTAGCCCACATAACACAATTCATTTAGGGGACAGCACGTCATCAGGCTTTGAAGGTCTTAAATCAGCTCTGTGCATGGAGCCAACTCACCATTGGACACTGGCATGCCCTTCACAAGATGCCAGTCAGGTTAGCCATCACATATGAAGTATGGAGCCCACCAGGAGAACGTACAAACTCATCAAAGAGAGTGCAGATGACAAAGCTAAAGTTGGCTACTTACTCACCAGCTGCTAATTCAGATTTTCTATTTCATGTTCAGTTCTGCTTTACTTTGTGTATTTATGGCGCTTTTCCACTGCATAGTACGGCACGACACGGTTCAGTTCAGCTCACTTTTGGGGGGTTTTCCATTGGGAACAGTACCTGGTACCTGGTCCTTTTTTTAGTACCACCTCAGCCGAGGTTCCAAGCGCGCCGAACCGTTACCAAAACTTGACGTGTAAACTCTGCTGGTCACTGATTGGCCGGAGAAAATCGTCATTACTGTGTCACTGAACTTGCGACACGAGACACAACAGACCCGCTAGATTTTTAGCACAGCCAGCGAAGGTTCGGACGCACCATTTTGTTTTAACCAAAAATGGCTGTTTCGTGGTCTATTGAGGAAGTACAGACGTTCCTCTCGTTGGTAGTCGAGGAGCGGATCCAACGAGAGCTGGATGGGGCGACGCGGAATGAAAAAGTTTTTCAGGAGGTCGCCGCAACTATAACGACACGTGAATAATCCCGCCCACTCTAAAGCGGTACTAAACTGCAGTCGAAACATAAACCGAGCCGAACTGAGCCGAACCAAGGTGAGCTGTACTGAACCGTGCTGTGCCGTACTATGCAGTGGAAAAGCGCCTTTACTCAGTTACCTGTCACCTAAAGTCCTACTTGTGAACGTACTAAATTTAAAAGTTATAAACTGACAAATCCTCATCTATTGCTCTTGGCTTATCTTTTCTGTTTCGGACTGTCACACGAAGATGACACTGGGATATAACAACACACGTGTTCCACAGCATTTAATGGTTTACAAGACTTTTTCAACTGTAGCCCTTTGAATGTGACACGTGTGAAGATTTGGCCCCCCAACGCTGCACATTCTGCTGCACTGTAATGGACTGTCACAGTGGTGACACTGACCCATAAAAAGATAAGTGTGGCACTACACATACTGTGATAGGACACAAATTATAAGATGGAATATTTACTCTTTGGCCCTCTAAACATGGAACGTGTGAAGATTTGGCCAAGTGACATTCTGCTGTAATGTTAAGGTTTTTCTTTTCTACACTAGAATGTCACCATGTGTGCTACACAATGTTCTTCATAACTGGTGCTGAATGCTTGAACCTTCCACTAATCCACTGGATGAACCCTCATATATCAGATGTATGGCTGTCTCGTGCAACAGCATCGAGTGAACGTTAAGAGGAAGAAACCGCAGACGGGATGCCACCTCTTCACAGGGCACAAACACCCCATAATGTCAGGTGTAATTCTGAGCAGCAACATTAAATAACAGGTTAGAAATGCTGACCTAGAGATTACCATTTGTTATTCTGGGATACTGAGGATTTGCAGAGATCCCACACCCACCCTCTTTTCCAGAGTTGGCCTTGGGGGTCTTCCCATTTGTTCCCCAATATGAAGGACTCCTGCTGTGGATCAGGCTATGTCACTGATTAAGATGCCAAGTCACCTACAGGAGAGTGATTTTAAACAAATTTGTATGCAGATAGAAAGAGGGGTAGGAACTGATCTCAGACAGGAGCTATTTGCTTTGTCAGGTCAGTGAAGAGCGCAGCCCCCTCAGACAAACCACCTTGTGAAGCATTTACTTGAGCATCTGCCCTCCAGTATCAGATTGAGGATGGTACTCTGAGGTCTTAAGGTGCTTCATTTGGAGTAAATTGGCAACACAGTACAGTACAGCAGAGTAAAGAGGAATGAAGTAGTGTGCCCCTTTGTTTCTTTTGTAAAACTGAAGAAAATGGCAGCAGTACCATAGAGAGATACTGTAGATCAAAAGTGCTATGTGACAGACACATAGATAGTTCTTTATTTGTCCCCGAGGGAATTTCAGATTTTTACAGAAGCTTTTTAAATATTATAACAAAGAGCAAAACTGCCCTCAAATACACACAAAAATCCAGGAGGAAAGAAAAGCGATTGGCTTGCAAAGAATAAGCAAGTGATCCCAGTGAGGCGCTATACAGGCATATTGCTGTAGGTGTGAAGGAGCCATAGGCGTATTTCTTGACAAGCTTCTCATTTAAAATTCATGTGTTGAAAGTGTGTCAGAGAGAGGTTGTGCAACATTGTTCATTAGCGGTGGATTATTTGATTCGCTGTATTAATTGTTCTATAAGTCTGCATCTTTAATTTTTTATGTTGTATGGCTACTGTGCCACACTTCACCTACTGTATTAGGAGATGTCGCCTCTGTTCGCTGTAATCCCAATCTGCAATGAGCTGCGACCTGCTCAGGGTTTGTTTTCTGCCTTGCGTCTTCAGTTCAGCCAATGATAGAATGAATACTTTCACTTTAAGCTGATGACTTTTTCAAGCTTGTCAGGGCTAAGGTGAACACCCGTAGCCCCTCTCTGTCTAACGTCACTTTGACAGACCGTATCAGTAAATGTAAAATGTCCCTCTGTCTGTAGCAGCACGTCCTCCTTCTATCTGCTCCACAGACAGCGCGCTTACAGTTAAAGCAAACAGCAGAATAACATAAAAATACAACTGTCTATAATTCTTTGAACAATTTAAAGAACATGATATAAAACATAATAAAATCACTTTACACTGTGATCTTTTATATTTTGTGATCTCCTTGTATGTTGCATTAATACTACAAAGATAAATTCCTAATCCACCTTAGTGCACTCGTCCAATAAAGAGAATTTTGTTAAGGGAGACACTCTTAACAACTTCATCAGTGGAGTGGATTGTATAACCTGCAGCTCGTCAGCCTGTGGTTAGGGGACAGGAAGAGACGTCAAGGGAATAAATAAAATAAAACTCAGTGCAAACTGGAGAAACCTGAGATGAGAACTGACACCAGAGAGCAAAGTCAAGGAATTTAACACAAAATGACTTCAGCTGTGTGTATTTATATAATGGCATTTCACCTGAATAGACATCACCATCAGGAAATACGACGCACTGAATCAAATTTAGGATCTGAGTGGACAGTCACAGCATCGTCTGGGATTAGTGACACGACTTGACACAAAGAACTTTCACGTGTTTGAAATCAACATGCTGAGGTTTATCTAATACAGGGGTGTCCAACTCTGGTCCTGGTGGGCCACAGTGGCTGCAGGTTTTCATTCTAACCCTTTTTCTAATCCGTGAGCAGTTTTCACTGCTAATTGCCTTCATTTTCCTTCATTTTAATAGCCCTGTTTTTAAGGATTCAGTTCTCTGAATTGATTTGTTTCTTCATTAAACGGCAGCAAAACAGAAATGAGCTAACAGATGACCAGCTAAATTGGAAGGTCAACCTCAAACCAATTTCACTCCAACCAGTTTCTTAATGAGAAGCTGATTCTTTGCAGTGAATTATTGAATATCCTGACTTGTTGCTGCTCTCTTTCTGCCGCAGCAGGCGGTTGATTTTCTGTTTTTTCTAAGACCACCGTCAAGATGTTTTGGTGACCTGAGCAGACCAATGTGACCGAGACCTTCACCTTTCTTTATTTTCAGGTTAGCTGGTCATGTGACAGCTTCTTTTGTGTCTCATTATTGTTTGGCTGCTCACTAAGGAAAAAGAAACAACTAAAGGGTCTGAGTCACGTCAAATAAAATTGAGACAAAACAAGTTAATCGGCAGCAAAAACAGCTCATTACTTAAGAAGATGGATAGAATGAGAACCTGCAGTCACTGTGGCCCACCAGGACCGGAGTTGGACACCCCTGATCTAAACACATGGATATCAATCATCGGGTATTGGTTAATGATCACTTAAAAAGACACTTGTGTTCAAATCCTCACTAAAGCATTCATTACAAAGAAATAAAATATCAAAACACACGACTGGGCACACACATCTGTATTGTGTCGTTAGATTTTTAAATGTCTTACTAACCTAAGTGAACATCCTGCAGCCATTTGATCAACAGTCTGGCAGCCAGCATGCCTCATATTCCTGCCATCCATCGTGTTGCCCGTCAGAAACGGCAAACTGGCACTCACTGCACACAGCAACAAATGTTTCATGTTCATTTATGTGTGAAACCATCACTTTGTGTGCTTTTCAGAAACCTGTGTTTTTTTTGGAAAAAGTGCTGTAATGTTACCCTTCAGTTGAAGAGGGAGTGTGGCTGAAAACCTCTGCTGTTCTTTTTTCACCTCCATCATGAAGTAATCACAAATATGATTCTGCCTTTCAATTTTTCAAGTTTAATTCTCTTATTGGACTATAAATAAAATGTATATTCTTGTGCCTCACATTTCATCTCCTTGAGCATATTAAATGACAAGAGGCTCTGTAATATTGGTGGCTGTCACTGTACAATTACACTGTGTGTTCATGTCTTACCCGGGGACCTCTTACTAGACTTGGGCTGCTGTTTCATTTCATTCTTTCCCTTATTTACCTTTGCTAACCTCAGTTGTTTCTGTGCCTTAATATATCTGCTGATTTCATCCTAATCTCCATGTGCATTGCTGTGGAGTCCACCTTAGTCATCTGAGTCATGAGTCTTACTTGGAAAGGCACCTGGGGCCTCATGTATAAACGGTGCGTATGCACAAAAATGTTGTGTACGCCCGTTTCCACACTTCCACACATGATGTATAAAACCTAAACTTGGCGTAAATCCATGCACATTTTCATGGTAGCTCAATTCCTGGCATACGCAAGTTCTTCACTCGGTTTTGCATACTGGCGGCACACAGCGTCAAAGCAGTGCTACTGTTCCTTTGTGGTTTCCCTTTCTTTTTTATATCAACATCCATGATGCGGCCTTATAAATACACTGAAATTAACTGCATATTGTTTATTAGTTTAAGGCATCTGATTGTAATTAACCTGCAACAATATAATGGTCCACAGAATGGTCAAACTATTCTAAATACTACAGCTGCCTTAGCGTTATTACTCTCACTGCACCACTCAGAGTATTTATATCACTGCATCTGAGTGTGAATCACAGCTCTACAGCAGCTGATCGGAAAGAGAATTATCGGTATACAGCATCAAGCACACGCTGCCTCAGCCATGCTGTCTATTTGAACTGCTCTCATACGGCAAACACTTCAGAGCCTTTCCTGTACGGACCTCGCGGTTTAGAAAGAGTTTCATCCCAAGGTCTCTAAACGCACTCAATCAGTCCATCAAGTGCTCCTTGTAGAACTGTTTGGACTTATTAGTACAATCACCTCAGTGTAAACTTGTGATGCAGTTATAATATTACACGACATGAGCCACTTTATAAAGTGCATATTTACATATGATGACGAAATAATTTTTAAGATGAAATGCAGCAAAATATGTTTATTATACAGATAAAACTTTAACTTCATTATATCTATATTGTTAATAATTAAACATGTGAAGACACGGTGTTGCAGCATTAGCGGCGAGCTGGTGTCCCGTTCAGGGAATGTTCCTGCCTCGCGCTGTATTCTTGCTGGGGCTGGCGTGACACTGGAAGGATAGGTGAATAGAGTAATTAAACACGTACTACGAAGATATTTCAGTGTTCCTTAATTTTTGAAGAATCAGCATTCTAAGCTTACAGATGGCTTAACGTCCATTACAGAGCTGATTGTGTGCGATTGGGTATTTGGAGAAAGAAAAGAAAGGACAGGAATTGGAGGTCAGTGCGTTCGAAAGAGACGGCAGTGCTGCAATAAATTATTTCATTGACGGTCGCGCAGCAAGCATCTTGCAGGAGGCAGGAACAATCTCTGGACGAGGTACCAGCTCATCACTATCACTGCACCACCGCATTCCCATGTTTAATAACATGCTTTAACTCCTATCATCATGATGACGATGACAATGATATCACGTATACATCTCAGTATTTTAATTATTCAGAGAGCTGTAATATCACGAATGTAATGGATTCTGTGTCCTGTCGGAGGAAGAGAAAGCCCGTTGTGATTCACACACACAGAGCACATAGAAGAACAAATACAAAACAAAGCATTTAATGTGCTACTTTAGTTATGATGGGATTTGAGAGACTAGTAAATCAAAAGATTTTAAGATGAAGTTTATGATGTTCTTCTTTAATGACAAAGTAAACTACGTGATTACAGAGGAAATTTCAAGATTAAAGTTGACATTTCAAGCTTTTTTTCCCACTGTGTGCCTATTTTTTTTTTTTTTTCCTCTGTACCCTAATAAGCTTTCATATGAAATTCCATTGGTGGGCTACGACTCGCCTTTACACGGCGACTTATCTGATATCTGTCAACTTCTTTTTTTATTTTGGGCACTGTGCGACTTTGTGAACTTGAACTTTCTCTATGTCACTTGATCGACTTCCTTTTGTTGTTTATTCCACTGTTTAAACCAACAAATAGTACGTTTTTCCTTTGCCTCCACTTGGTATTTGCTGAAATTCTTCTTTTTTCCCCTGTGCTTTTGCCATTGCCTTTTCACAGAATGCTGAGCTTAAGGGTTATTTATATTGATTTGCATATTCAAAGAGGCATAATTCTGGGAGGAGTTTGGGAGTGGCAGCAGATGTGTGCACGTGCGTTACTTTTCACGCTGACCAGGATTTATGGAGCAGAAGAACGCGGAAGTTGGCAAACGCACAGAATTAGGCATCTGGATTTTTTTTTTGCGTATGAACATTTCCGCTTTTGTCCGTACGCCATGTTTTAGTATGAATTCTATGCATGGTGTTATGCATGAGGCTCTGGTGTGGAATATTGTTGTATTATCCTACTATAACCCTCAAATTACCTTACTTGCTTTTTTCTAGGCCTCAATATGTTTTCCCGGGATAAGTGAACTCCCCAGGTTTGTTACTCTTGCACCTTAATCTTAACACACACATACATACATACATACAGTATACACACACACACATAGACCCTAACCACATAAGTGATGAATGAATGACACATGCACACCCCATTTAAAAGAATTACTTTTATTTGGCATGAACAACGTATGTAGTCTTAGATATAATCTCAGACCTAAATATTACTTTGGTCTCCAAGAATATATGTAAACATACAAAGGGTCAGCATCCTTGTCTATGTCTTACTTTTACCGTTCTGTTATTTCTAATGTCATCAGAGAATACGGCAATCTCCTACTGCTCCAGGTGCTCTTAATATTTATTTTATGACTTCAATCACTCTAAATATAAACATATAAAAATTTAAAAGCAACTTGGTACTTAAAGAATAATAATACTGGTAGAAGAAAGTATAAAAGAAAATATAAATAGCAACATCTGCATATATATATATATATATATATATAGTCACAATAACGAGACATGAACAGATAAAGGTTTGGAGCAGCCACCCGTGTAATATGGTATCCCGGCTGCAAAAGTCATTTTTATCACAATAATTAGCACTGAAGTGCATACAACAGAGTCCAAAACAAGACAGGGAAAAAGCAAAAGGGGCAGGTTTTTAAAGGGGAAGACAGGAAGTGAGGTCATAAGGATCGAGCACGTGGTCTTCAACCATTGGATCACAGCCGGACGTGACATCAGAGGGGCCGGAGCTGGTGAGATCAACTTCCATTGGCTCGGTCCCGGAAGTGATGTCAATAGAGCCAGGTGGACTCCCTCGGGAATGGTCTACAGGGAAGGGAGAAAAAGAGTCAGTGTACTCTGCCACATCCCGGCATGCCTCTGAACTGCCTTCACTCAAGCCCTTTAGCTGCCTCGCATGTGCACGTGTGTGACAATATATATATATATATATATAGGCATATGAAAAAGTTTGGGAACCCCTCTCAGACTGCATAATAATTGACTCTCCTTTCAATAAAAAAAGATAACAGTGGTATGTCTTTCATTTCCCAGGAACATCGGAGTACTGGCGTGTACGCAGTATTTAGTTGTATGAAATTAAATCAAATGTGAAAAACTGGCTGTGCGAAAATGTGGGCACCTTTGTAATTTTGCTGATTTGAATGCCTGTCACTGCTCAATGCTGAATACTTGGTTGGATTACCTTGTTAAGCCTTGAACTTCATAGACAGGTGTGTCCAATCATGAGTGGTAAAAGGTATTTAAGAAGGTCAATTGCAAGTTGTGCTTCCTTCTCTTTGACTCTCCTCTGAAGAGTGACAGACAGCATGGGATCCTCAAAGCAACTTTCAAAAGATCTGAAAACAAAGATTGAGTCTCATGGTTTAGGAGAAGACTACAAAAAGCTATCTCAGAGGTTTAAACTGTCAGTGTCAACTGTAAGGAATGGAATCGGGAAATGGAAGGCCACAGACACAGTTGCTGTTAAATCAATCCAGGTCTGGCAGGCCAAGAAAAACAACAGGAGCGGCATATGAGCAGGATTGTGGTTACAGACAACCCACAGATCACCTCCAAAGACCTGTAAGAACATCTTGCTGCAGATGGTGTATCTATACATCATTCTACAATTCTGCACAATTTGCACACAGAACATCTGTATGGCAGGGTGATGAGAAAGAAGCCCTTTCTGCACTCACGCCACAAACAGAGTCGCTTGTCGTATCAAATGTTTATTTAGACGAGCCAGATTCATTTTGGAACAAAGTGCTTTGGACTGATGAGACAAAAATGGAGTTATTTGGTCAGAACAAAAAGCGCTTTGCATGGTGGATAGAAGAACACCGCATTCCAAGAAAAACATCTGCTACCTCCTGTCAAATTTGGTGGAGGTTCCATCATGCTAGTTCAGGGACTGCGGCCTTTGTTAAAGTCGAGGGTCATCAACAAATTCTTCAGTATAATGTTCCAGCATCAGTCACAAAGTTGAAGTTACACAGGGGCTGGATATTCCAACAAGACAATGACCCAAAACAAAACACAGTTCAATCAATCAATCAACATTTATTTATATAGCACATATTCATACAAAAAAAAATGTAGCTCAAAGTGCTTTACAAAATGAATAGAAAAATAGAAGACACAATAAAAAATAAACATAAGTCAACATTAATTAACATAGAATAAGAGTAAGGTCCGATGGCCAGGGTGGACAGAAAAACAAAAACCTCCAAAGGCTGGAGAAAAAATAAAATCTACAAAGTTGGAAATCTACAAAGGCATTCATGCAGAGGGAGAAGTACAATGTTCTGGAATGGCCGTCACAGTCCACTGACTTGAATATCATCGAATCTATGGGATGATTTGAAGCAGGCTGTCCATCAAATTGAACTGAACTGGAGAGATTTTGTATGGAAGAATGGTCACAAATGCCTCCATCCAGAATCCAGACACTCATCAAAGGCTATAGGAGAACAGCGTCTAGAGGCTCAAAGTAGCAAAAGGAGGCTCAACTAAGTATTGATGTCATATCTCTGTTGGGGTGCCCACATTTATGCACCTGTCTAATTTTGTTATGATGCATATTGCATATTTTCTGTTAATCCAATAAATTTAATGTCGCTGCTGAAATCCTACTGTTTCCATAAGGCATGTCAGATATTAAAAGGAAGTTGCTACTTTGAAAGCTCAGCCAATGAGAAACAAAAATCCAAAGAATTAAGAGGGGTTCCCAGACTTTTTCATATGACTGTATATATAAAGTCTTTAGAAGAAGCTTATGAAGAATGTCAAGGATTGGAAGTTGTCGTTGGGGGGTCTTTTGATCTACCAATTGCCGTTATTCATAAGATACTTTCACTGATGTTCAGATGAAACAGTCACATGTGTCTTGGTCTCCTCTTCCGACGTCACCTTTGTCCTCTTCTGTCCTTTTTGCAGTTTCTGGACAAGAGATTCTTACAGTATGTTATGTTATGTGGGGTTTCAGAACATGTGATATCACACACATTTGATTAGCTGCCAGACCAAATGATGGATGACTTTGCTCAAAGTTTTTGCATCAACCATAAAGCAATCAACACAATCTGAGGCTTCACAGCCACTTCCTGGTCTTTTGCTTCATTTACGCAGATATTTTAAGGTGACTGATTACTGGTATGATTCAAAGGAGAAGATGTTTTAATGTCCTGATACAATGCAGGAAAAGAAAATACTTTGATGTTAATTGCCCCTAAGTTTAGTTCATCTTGTTTGTATGAGCAAAATACAACAAAATCACAAGCATCCATTATATCCATCCAAATGTACTACTTTACTCAATTCAAATTCAGTTTATTTTTCTGCAGTACTCTTCACTGAGTGGAGGCTCAGACCGCTGTGTTGTTTATACCCTGAGTGAAACAAAATAGTCTGATAACATAAATTAAAAACTTAACAACTTCTGTCCATTAAAATTATTGTTTAACTATGACCAGTTCACAATGGGGGAGAGGAATTTAAAATCTTCAGTCTGCAGCGTCCCTGGTGTCAGACGCAGTCAAAGTCCCAGAGACCCCAGCCAACTGTCTGTCCGCTCCCACCTGACCATTCAACAGTAAAGTCTGTGCTGAGCTGCCAACTATGAGGACAGAATTTTTCCTTCCTTTGATTCCAAGGCTCCCAGTATCTCAGAGGACTTTCCAATGGCAGACGAATAGCTTAGAAGGCAAGCAGTGGCCCTGAGAATAGAGGATGAGTAGTAATTAAAGTGCAAGAATTAGGGGGCATCTCTTATAGAGGCAGACAGAGTGTTTGACATCTTTAGGGTCCTGTAGCTAAAAACTTCATCTCCCGCTGTAATTTTGTTAATCTTTAGAAACTTTAGCACAATGGCATCTTGAGGTCTTAATGTGTGGTCCATTTTGTAAGTAATGAGAAGTTCAGATAGGTAAGCAGGGCCTTGGCCATTTAAGGCTTTATATGTTAGAAGGAAGATTTTGCAATCAGCCCTAAGCTTAATGGGAAGCGAGTGTACACAGTTAAGAACAAGAGTTATGGGGTCATTCTGCTGAGTTCTTTTAATGGTTTTACAGTAGCATTTTGAGTTAACTGAAAACTGCACAAAGAACGGTATGAATAGCTAGTGAACAACACATTGTTATGTCCACTACACCACCAGGTTTGGGTCTGCAGTAGTGTTGGCTATCACTAGTGTCCAGCATCAGTGTTGGTCAGTGCTTGGTCAGCCTGGGGGACTCATCAGGGTGATTGAGGTATTGAGTTCTGTCCTACATATCGCACAAATGTCTCTTTCCCAGGTGCGATGGCCCAGGCCTTACACATGCTAAGTGGCCTGCTGTACCCCATGCAGCAGTGGTGCCCGAGGAACCAAACCACCTCACTGGGAGGAATTTCTGAGCAAGGGGGTGGGCATTGGCCTGCAGGGGAATCAGGTAGTCCGAGGGAGAGCCCCATAGTGCTCTCAAAGCAGACACCCCACCAAGCAAGAGAGAATCAATGCAGAGCCATTCTGGCCTAGGATTCCAACCGGGGAGCCCCATGTCAGCCCCCATCTTTAAGAGAACCTTCCAGATCCAACTGGCTCACCTGAGGCTATCCATTTTTATACAATACAATACAATACAGTTTATTTTTGTATAGCCCAAAATCACACAGGAAGTGCAGCAATGGGTTTTAACAGACCCTGCCTCTTGACAGCCCCCCAGCCTTGACTCTCTAAGAAGACAAGGCAAACTCCCAAAAAAACCTTGTAGGGAAAAATGAAAGAAACCTTGGGAAAGGCAGTTCAAAGAGATACCCCTTTCCAGGAAGGTTGGGTGTGCAGTGGGTGTCAAAAGAAGGGGGTCAATACAATACAATACACAGAACAGAACAAATCCTCAATACAGTATAAAAATAAAAATATTACAAGTATGGAGCAGAATTTAACAGTAGATGATATCCCATAATATGATTTGGATTTGTTCAGAGTCCTGGAGACATCAGCCATCAAGCTCATCCCCCTATTGGCCATGCCACTGCTGAGTCAGCGCTGGGCCAGCCAATCCGATGAAAGGAACCCTCTACTTGATAATTCCTGCGCTCCTCCATTAGGAATGACTTTACCTTAGGCAGGTGATGGCCGTGGCACCAAGTGGCACATTTGAGTACTGAGAAGAGAAACAGAATAGGTGAGGGTTAGTAACAAATTATAACGATCATGTTACTTATGTTTTAGTGTTAATGACTAACAACAGAGATGCAGTCTGTACAGTTAATCAGCAGCTCTAGTCAGGGTGTGCTAAACTGAAGTAGTGAGTCTTCAGCTGGGATTTGAAAGCTGAGACCGAAGGGGCATCTCTTATAGTAGCAGGCAGACCATTCCACAGTTTAGGGGCCATGTAACTAAAAGTTCAACCTCCCATTGTTATTTTATTAATCCTTAGAATCTCAAGCAGACCGGCATCTTGAGATCTTAATGTGCGTTCTGGTTTGTAAGTCATGAAAAATTCAGATAAGTAAGCCAGACCTTGGCCATTTAAGGCCCTAAACTTAACCGGGAGCCAATATAAGGATTTAAGAACTGGAGTTATGTGTTCATATTTTCTTGTTCTTGTAATAATTCTTGCAGCCGCATTTTGGATTAACTGGAGGCTGTATAAAGAACAGTTTGAACATCCAGTGAACACCGCATTGCAGTAGTCAATCCTACTAGAAATAAATGCAGGAATAATTTCTCAAAATCCTGTTTATTTAGAAAGCATCTTAATTTCCCGTTTTTAAGATGGAGGAAACATGATTTGGAAAACTTTGTAATATGTGCTTTAAATGACATGCTAGAGTCAAAGATAACTCCTAAATTGTGGGCTGATTCAGTAAAATTAAAGGTGATTTCAACTGAGTTAAATGATGAAAATATTGCTGTGATCAGCGTCATTCCCTCCAACAATTAACATCTCTGTTTTATCAGTGTTTAAAGACAAGTAGTTCTCATCCATCCACTCCTTCAATTCACTAACACAACTAATTAAAGACAACATCGGAGAAACTTAATTTGATCTAAAAGAAAGGTATAACTGGGTGTCATCTGCATACGAGTGAAATTAACATTATGTTTCTTAATGAGAGATCCCAGTGGAAGCATGTAAATTGAAAACAGTAAAGGTCCCAGTACTGAGCCCTGCGGGACACCATATTGAACTTCTGTGTATAATGATGGAGTCCTGTCAGCACATTTCTGTACGTATTGGAATCGATTTGATAAATAAGAACTAAACCAAGAGAGCACAGTGCCTGTGAGCTCAACATCATTTTCTAGCCTGTGCAGTAAAATAGAATGGTCAATGGTGTCAAATTCTGCACTTAAGTCCAACAACATAATTAAAGTGGAGTTTCCTTCATCAGAGGATATGCCATTTCTGTACTATGACCAGTGTGGAAACCAGACTGGAATTTTTCAAATAAATTGTAATACATAAGGTGTGACTGAAGCTGACTGGCGCCTACTTCTTCTAGTATTTTAGAGAGAAAAGGTAGATTTGAAATAGGCCTATAATTATTTAGTATGTGTGGGTCTAGGTCTGACTTTTTAAGTCATGGTTTATTGACTGACACTTTTAGTGCATCAGGTACTGTGCCATACAATAATGAACTATTAATAATGTTTAGAACAGGTGCTGCAAGAACATCCATGGCACTTTTTACTAGTTTTGTTGCCACTGGATCAGGGAACAAGTAATGGGCTTCATTTTAGAAATTAAAGCTCAGACGTCCTGCTCAGTTACAGGTTTGTACTGTGATGCTGAGATCTGGGATGTTATATTTTTAATTTTCTCATTAAAGAAGTTCATAATGTCTGTACTGCTAATATCTGTTGGTATTTTGCACTGTACGTAGATCTGAATTCTCATTTTTTAATTTAGCCACTGTTCTAGTAGTCTGAGCGAGCTTTAAAGAGAGCTTTTTTATATTTTTCAACACTCTCTGTCTATGCAATTTGAAAGACATGTAGCTTTGTTGTTCTCCATCTGCGCTCCAGTTTTCGACACTCTAATTTAAGAGCTTGAGTGTTTTCATTAAACCAGGGAGAGTTTCTATGTACTTTGATCACTTTTGTTTTAAGGGGAGCCACTGTGTCCAGAGCATCGCTCAAGGTCACATTATAATGTGATGTTAGTGCTGGACCAAGCAAAGCATAAAGACAGACAGGGACAGCTGTTATCAGCACTAAAAAGACTAAGTGTTATTTGACCTGCCTTAGCACATGTTTGTCTATCTTGTTTGGTAATTGTACTGGGGATTTGGTCGTGTGGACACAATATAAAAGAGGCTGGCACCTTGCCAATCTTTGAGAAACTGGTGGATGGAAGCGATTGATCCAAAACCCACCTCCGTTGTGACAAAAAAGCAGTTTCTACATGACCGGATCCCCGAAACTGAAAAGACCTCTTCAGTGAAATATGAAACTGACTTGTTTCTCCTGTCTATATAGCAAAGTAAGCCGCATTAAACAAGCTAAGTATATTCTGTGTTTTCTGTGACTTTGTCGCCGCCTATCGCTGAAAAGAGGGATATCGCCGTTATTATTTATAATTATTTAAAGAAAGGTTTATTAAAACGCCGCAATATAAAAGAACATATTTCCAAGGAGCTAACACTCCCATCGGAAACAGTTAGCTGATCTAAATTGTTTTCCACATTTACATTTGATGTTCGCTGATCTAAATGGTTTTCCTCAATTATACTCGACTTATTCAAAGTATCTATAAATTTTGAAGCTGAATTACAATCTAGATGTCACACTGTCTTTGTTTTAATCTGTGAGTGTGTTCGCAAGGACAGGACTAAATCAAATGTAATTAAGTAGTGATCGGAAATAACTTCATTTAATGGAGTAATATTTAAATGTTGAATTTCAACTTTGTAAGTTATAATTAAATTATAATTAAATGAAATGTGTGGTTATGAGTATGAGTTGGACCTTTGACAACCTGAGAAAATCCTACTGAATTTAGGAAATAAGTAAAACATTTGTTAAAAGTGTCAGTTTCCACATCAATGTGTACATTAATATCCCCCATCTGTACTTTGTGATCATAATTTATATCCAAATCAGATAAAAGGTTGCTAAATTCAGTCATGAACAAGGAATTTGGCCCTGGTGGTCTGTAGACTAGCACTATAATTGTGTTGGAATCTGTTTTAATATTTAAAATGAATGCCTCAAAGGATGTAAAGTCATTGGTGGCATCCGGAGAGCCCTTGAAAATCCCGGGGAGAGGGCTTAAATCTCACACCAGGCTGCACCCATATCCGCAGCAGGTCTCCAACATGAACAGCCTCTGCCATGTTAGAACAATGTTTGTAAGGGAAGTCAGCAAGCCAGATCCGTAATTTTGGGATAAGGATTGGCTCGGTCAGGCTGGATTGAGAAGCAGGGCTGAGTGCGAGTTGCGATTGGACACGGGGGCCTGGGGGCCGGAACATGGCCTTGGGAAATGCCTAGCAGCTGGCTTATAACTGGTGCAGACCAGGGGAATCTGAAAACAAAGCATTGTGAGGGCCGAAGAGTGGTGTTGATGCAATCTGATTTCTGCCCAGTGCTCTGAATGTCAAAGTGAAGAATTTCAATGAAGTTCAGGTAAATGGCAGGAGTAACTTCCTATAACAGTTCCCATTCTACCTACTTATTTACTATCTAGTGAAACCAAAGTCAAGGTTGAGTTGGCAAAATAGTTTCCTCCATGGAAAGCTGGTAAGGTCTCAGTAGTTCCTCCATGGTCTCGACCCTGGAGATCACGGTTGTATGGTCTGGGTGACAAATGGCTTTACTTGTGGGAATAAGATGAAACCTAACGAATTGACGGAATAACACCACCATGTGTGGAACCTATAGATTAGCATGTCTCTTCATGGAATCTCTTCCAGTGAGGGATCATGGCATCTATCTTTTATCAATTAATACAAAAACCGAGGGAGGAGGTTACCCAGAGACATGTCTCTCTACTCTATAATCTAGTACTGATGAGAGCCCTTCCATGAGGGCATAATCATTTGAGTAACCTGCATGTAATGGTGGTGGAATCCTTATTCAAACCCGTATATTCAAACCCGATCTGACACTGTTCGTTTTCAAATAATATTGCATTACTGCAATGATGTTTTCTGATTAATGTTATACCCAATGTCCCATATATGTGTCTGTTTCTTTTTTTCTCCGTGCTGCTTCGAAATCTTGCACCAGAAGGCGTGAGCTCAATAAAACTGAATAAAAAAAATAAATTGAGGGTGAGATACGAAGAAGGCAGATTCACCAGCGTTTGTGTGTCAGCTTTTATCCCTCCATATCAGAGAATGTCCAGTTCCATTGCCTCAAAACATCACCCACATCTACAGTTATTCCCAGTTTCAAATAAAAAGTAACAATGTCAGAACCCTAGGGTGATGTATGTATGGTGATCGTGACTGAGACAATAAAAGTGAAAAAAAGTAACTTTTACGAGTACAGTAGTATAATTGTGCACTTTCTGTTACAGACGCAAACCAAATGTATGTCTGTATTGTATAATAACTGTATACTTTTTGACTCAGGCCCTGCTGAGAGTGGCAGCCTTTCCAGCAGCTCCTTGTACGACTTTATTTTTCTACCTTTTTTATCTATTTTTCTCTTTTTTATTGATCACTCCCACACTTTTACTACTTGGACATGGATTTTTACACGCCGAGACTCGTTTATTCAAATAATCAACTTCAAGCGCTGAGAACAAATGCCCACGCCGGTGTGGTTCCCTATTTACCTGACGAGTTAAGAAGGTCGTATCGTGGCAGCAGAGCTGGAGCTAAGCTAATAACGAAGCAGCTTGTGAGAAAGTGCCGCTACAAACCTTCGGTGCCTTCTGTGATCCTGGGAAATGTGAACTCACTACCCAATAAGATCGATCAACTGGTCGCGCTGGTGAATAATGTCGACCTACAGAGAGTGCAGTTTGTTGTGTTTTTGTGAAACGTGGCTAACTACCACCATCCCAGATGCTAACGTGGAGCGACCCGGGTTTAGCACAATTAGAGCGGACAGACACGCAAATACCAGTGGGAAGAAGAAAGGAGGAGGACTCGCTCTCTATGTCAATACAAGGTGGTGCAACCCTGGACATGTAAACGGCAAAATCTCCACTTGCTGCAGGGACATCGAACTGTTGGCCGTAAGTCGTGCTGGCTGACGTGTGCTTTGCAAACGTTAGAGTCTGTTGAGAGTTGTTGGTTTGTTCTGTTGTGTGAGATTTAAATAAAAAATGTTGGTTTTGGTTGCCGCTAAGGAACCGTGTGGGAATTTTTAAAACTTTTTTTCCCTTTAGAAGGGTTTTTTGCTTTTTTCGCCGCACAAGAGCAAAAGTAGCTGGGTGTTTGGAAGTGCGCTTGGAAAAGTTATTTGTACTTGTACCTGTTCTTGTTATCTATATTTGAATTAGCATCGGGGAGGCAGGGTAGAAAGCAGCAGTAACTGATATTGGCATTTGTAAGTAAATAACCGCATAATCATAACAGCGATTCCTTAGTTTAAAGGAAAAGAAAAAAAGGCCGCGGCTGACTTCAAAGCAGTAAAGGTGGAAACTCAGTAGCGCAGGTCAGCGGCCAGCGTTAAGACGCCGATCAGGCACAAGGAGCAGTAGGAGCAAATAAGGTAGTAAAGTTTTATTTATTTGTTTATTTTAGATTAAACAGTCCTTAGCGGTCCAGAGGTAGAACAGTTAAGTGGGCAACAGCGTATTGGTTCATTAATACAAACAGTGCGAGTGAAGAGCTTATAAGTAAGAAGAGCGCAAAGTTAGGAGAAGAGACAGAGAAAAGTAAAGTTAACCTCATAGAAAGGCCAATAAGCAGGCAGCTGAGAGGGAGAACAGGACAGGATCTTAAGGGGAAAAGGTGTCAAATATCTGGAGCAGATCTCAGTGTTACCATTTAAGTTAATTAGCAGCTGAAAGAAGAAGAAATTTAATTTTAAGAAAAAAAAAAATAGTTAAGGCAGCTTAGTAATCCCAAATCAAATTTTAATAATGAGGCCAGTGCAATGCAAGTCCTGTTGGATGTTGGACTTTTTAGATGATGGTTTGGAAGAGCCAGTTGTCTATGAGGGCTACATCTGCAAGAGATGCCAGCTGATCCAGCACCTCGAGCTCAGGGTCGCTGAACTGGAGGAGGATTTGGCTGACCTGCTTGTAATAGAGAATTGGCGGACTTGGCCCAGGTGTCCTTTAGAGATAGTGTGCACCCCTAAGGTGGCGCGGAGGAGATTCCAGACCAGACAGGTAGGAATAGGTGGGTCACGGTCACAAGGCGTAAGGTAAAGGGTGCACACTGTCCGGGGGCATCAACCCCAGAATTAGAAGTGTCTAACCGTTATCATGTCCTTGCGGAGCTGGACGGTGACTCTGATAATTCTGAGGTGGTAGGCAGGGTTGAGGAGCCCCAACGGGCCACCTCAAAACCAGTTCCCAAAAAGAGAGAGGTAGTGATAGTTGGGGACTCAATCATTAGGGGGATTGAAGCGCAGGTGTGCTCCAGAGAGAGAGAGTCTCGACGGTGTGTTGCCTTCCGGGAGCACAGGTGGGAGACCTCCTGGAAGGGTGGATAGGCTCTTGGCCAGAGCGGGTGGATCCAGTTGTCATTGTCCACGTTGGAACAAATGACATACATAAGGGTAGTCTGTCAGTTCTGCGATCCAAATTCAAAGAGTTAGGTACCAAGCTGAGGAGCAGAACTGACAAGGTAGTCTTCTCCGAAGTTCTGCCTGTGCCACGCCAGTCCAGGTAAGATTGAGGAGATTAGAAGGCTTAACGCGTGGCTCAAATCTTGGTGCAGGGTAGAAGGGTATAGGTTTATGGGGCATTGGGACTCCTTTTGGAACATATGGGATCGTGACGGGTTACATCTGAACTGGAGGGGCCCCAATGTATTGGGGAGGCGTATGTGTAGGCTAGTTGAGGATTGGGGGCAGGGAGTTTAGGACAGGCCAGATTTAGATCTATACATGGAAGAACAAACAATGGTGTAGAAATAAAAATGCATAGTAATGTAAATTTTAAGCAAACACGTAAAGATAGAAGGATTAACACATTAAAAATAGCTTGCCTTAATGCTAGAAGTATCAAAAATAAGGTAAGTGAGTTGGAGTTGTATGTAGCAGAGCATAATTATGATATTATAGCAATAACGGAAACCTGGCTAAATAACAAAGATGGGGATGAGTGTAACATAGAGGGATACACATTTTTAGGAAGGATAGACAGAACAGAAAAGGAGGTGGGGTTGCTGTTTATGCCAAACAGGAATTAAATGTAAGTCATCTTCAGTTGGATGATGAGCCCCATCTTAGTGAGGACATGTGGCTTCACCTGGAAAATATTAGGGAAAAGGTCTCATTTTAGGAGTGTGTTATAGACCACCCAATTCAGACAGTAATTTCAACACACATCTTTTTAGTAATATCAAAAAGGCAAGTTTACAGGGGGATATTATAGTCATGGGGACTTTAATTATCCAAATATTAACTGGGATAACCTTACAGATGGAGGAGCACAAGAGCAGGAGTTTTAGAAGTAATCAGCGACTGTTTTTAACACAGCATGTTAAAGCACCAACAAGGGGTGAAGCCTGTCTGGATTTAGTATTCTGTAATAATCAGGATAGAATTGAGGGTGTAGAGGTGATTGAACCACTAGGGTCAAGTGACCATAATGTAATACAATTCTCAGTATTTTGTAAGAGTACAGATGCAAAGACTAAAATTGTTAAGTTGAACTTTAGTAGGGCTAATTTTGAGCAGATGCGACAAAGTCTAAGTAGGATAGACTGGGATAAGCTTTTAAATGTGGAGACAGTCGAGGAGCAGTGGAACAGGTTTAAAAATGTAATGCAGGACAGATACATACCTAAATTTGGAAGTAATAGGAAACTAAAAAACTCCACGATGGATTAATAAAGATTTAAAAAGAAGTTGCAAAGGAAAAACTGCTGTATAAGGCATATAAGACTAATGACTGCAAAGAGAATCGTGAGCGTATGAGAACATGAGGGCAACCATTAAGAAGGATATCAGGAGGCTAAAAGACAGAGAGGAATATAGCAGATAAGGCGAAAGAAGACCCCAAGAGATTCTTTCAGTATTTTAGTAGTAAAAGAACAGTTAAGGAGGAGGTCAAGTTCATCAGGAATAGTAAAGGGAATTAAAAGATACAGACAATGAAATAGCAGATGCCCTAAACTTACATTTTTCTGAGGTGTTTACAAGTGAGCAAGTGGATAACCTGCCAGAGGTAACAACTACTAAGGAGGTACTGAGGGATTTGGAAATTGTAGAGAGAGAAGTGCTGCTCAGATTAAATAAGATGAAATCAAACAAATCACCAGGCCCAGATAATATTTATCCTCATGTTCTTAACACTAGAATTACCAGAGCCTACGAAAAAACTCGTAGTTCCGTCCCACCTTAAACTGCTTCTTAAATCCCTTCACACCTCTCCGCCAGCGTCCTTTGTTCTCTAAATGTGCTGATAAAGAGAAGCTAGGAGCAGCCGGCTATTCCATCCCCCACCAATTTAGAACGTGCACGAACTTCTCTCAGCTCATGCCTTGATTGAGTATCTGGGAGTGAAGTGGAGTTTTAGAGTGGAAATAATAGATCGTTGTTTGGAACACACGCATTTCATGTCTGTTCCGTTTCTACAGTAATCTGTGTCAACACATTGTTAAAACAGAAACTTTTTTATATTCTAGTAGTAGATGACAAAATGTAGGCATAAACTATATAATGTATGAAGCCTGAAGTCCAAATAGCAAAGAAACATTTTCACAAGAATAACACAATTGCACTTTTATTCAAACATATAACTGCAGAAAGAAAAGCCGCCTTAACATGCGACATTGACACCAGTTTACTATAACTGACTCCGTGGTTCAATAGACTCAGCCCCCGCTTGGGAATCAAGAGGTCACGAGTTTGATCCTGCGCCCCTCTGTTTTGAGAAGTAAACTGTTCTTAGTCTTACTGTTTTAGAATAAAAACATACATTTGATTTCAGTCTGTAACAGCCGGTGCAATTTATGATCTTTGTAAAGGTTAGCTTTTTTTTATTCACTTTTCACTCTCTCAGTCGCGTTCAGAATCAATCCATACAACCCCATCTGACACGGCTGGTTTCACTAAAGACGCGCTATAGCTCTGAGTGTACCACGATGCATACTAACGCCCCGGTTCTGACACACAAACGCTGGCGAAGCTGCCTTCTTCGTATCTCACCGTCACTTGCTTTTCTTTTTATTCAGTTTTATTGAGTGTTCCTGCCAGTCCCCGCATGTTGCTGTATGCTTTTTCTTTTGTACTCCAGGACATGCAGAGGAAAGAATGGTAAAGACCAGTAACTTCGGCGCTATATGCAATCATCAGACACTCCCCATCTGCCCGTGTCGTTCAAACACAGGAACATATATTGGTGTAAAAGTATAACAAAAGTGCACTTTTATTCAAGTGCACTTTTTCCATCGCCTTTTCCTGTAAGAAGCAGTGTACACACTTCTCTCTATGCTGTGGTTTCTATTACACACCTGAAAGAAAGACAATATATGTGAAAATATAATCGCACTAATGCAATATTATTTGAAAACGAACAGCGTCAGATCGGGTGTGAATTTATGCAGGAACTGGAAATTCTCTGATGCGGACCTTCCCCCAGGGAAGAAAGTACAGTGTCAGGTGCTCATTCAGTGTAATAGAAACCATAGCACAGAGAGGTGTGTACACGGCAACAAGTACACGTGTCGTAAATGTAGGAAGGACGGTCCTTGGGTGTGTGGAACTGTTAATATTTGAATGTGATGATTTTATATAGCACGGAATGAAAATCTTCACTTCTTAGCATTGCACCATGCAAGATGTCGTATCAATCGCCTACTGTATCTTGCTTTCTTTTTTCTTCGGTTATACAGGTAGTTTTGAATAAAAGTGCACTTGTTTTGTTTGCGAAATGAAGTGTCTGCGTGCACTTTTCGTGGCATTACACGTGTATTTTTTGAGCATGCCCGTTTGAGCAGTATAAAAGTATTGAAAAGTATAACAAAACAACGGGCAGATGGGGAGTGTCTGATGATTGCATATAGCGCCGAACTTACTGCTCTTTACTATTCTCTCCTCTGCGTGCCCTGGAGTACAAAAGAAACAGAATACAGACGCTATAGCTCTGTGCTTACCACGATGCATACTAACGCCCCCCCCACCCGGTTCTGACACACAGACGCTGGCGAAGCTGCCTTCTTCGTATCTCACCGTCACTGATTTTCTTTTTATTCAGTTTTATTGAGTGTTCCTGCCAGTCCCCGCATGTTGCTGTATGCTGGATATGTTCATATGTATTGTCTCTTTCTTTCAGGTGTGTAATAGAAACCACAGCATAGAGAGAAGTGTGTACATTGCTTCTTACAGGAAAAGGCGATGGAAAAAGTGCACTTGAATAAAAGTGCACTTTTGTTATACTTTTACACCAATATATGTTCCTGTGTTTGAACGACACGGGCAGATGGGGAGTGTCTGATGATTGCATATAGCGCGAAGTTGGTCTTTACCATTCTTTCTTCTGCATGTCCTGGGTGCAAAAGAAAAGCATACAGCAACATGCGGGACTGGCAGGAACACTCAATAAAACTGAATAAAAAGAAAAGCAAGTGACGGTGAGATACGAAGAAGGCAGCTTCGCCAGCGTTTGTGTGTCAGAACCGGGGCGTTAGTATGCATCGTGGTACACTGCAGAGCTATAGCGCGTCTTTAGTGAAAACAGCCGTGTCAGATGGGGTTGTATGGATTGATTCTGAACGCGACTGAGAGAGTGAAAAGTGAATAAAAAAAAGCTAACCTTTACAAGGATCATAAATTGCACCGGCTGTTACAGACTGAAATCAAATGTATGTTTTTATTCGAAAACAGTAAGACTAAGAACAGGTTACTTCTCAAAAGGGAGGGGCGCAGGATCGAACCCGTGACCCCTTGATTCCAAGCGGGGGCTGTATCTATTGAACCACGGAGTCAGTTATAGTAAACTGGTGTCAATGTCGCATGTTAAGGCGGCTTTTTCTTTCTGCAGTTATATGTTTGAATAAAAGTGCAATTGTGTTATTCTTGTGAAAATGTTTCTTTGCTATTTGGACTTCAGGCTTCATACATTATATAGTTTATGCCTACATTTTGTCATCTACTACTAGAATATAAAAAAGTTTCTGTTTTAACAATGTGTTGACACAGATTACTGTAGAAACGGAACAGACATGAAATGCGTGTGTTCCAAACAACGATCTATTATTTCCACTCTAAAACTCCACTTCACTCCCAGATACTCAATCAAGGCCTGAGCTGAGAGAAGTTCGTGCACATTCTAAATTGGTGGGGGGATGGAATAGCCGGCTTCTCTTTATCAGCACATTTAGAAGACAAAGGGCGCTGGCGGAGAGGTGTGAAGGGATTTAAGAAGCAGTTTAAGGTGGGACGGAATTACGAGTTTTTTCGTAGGCTCTGGTAATTAGAATTAGAATTCTAGTGTTAAGGAGGCTAGTGAGTTCACGCATTTGTTTTCAGTCGACTAGATTACTGTAATGCACTCCTCTCAGGACCACCCAAAAAAAGACACAAATCGTTTGCAACGAGTGCAGAATGCAGCTGGTAGAATCCTAACTAGAAAAAGAAAATCTGAGCACATTTCTCCAGTTTTAATGTCACTACACTGGTTACCTGTGTCATTCAGGATTGACTTTAAAATTCTGCTTATGGTTTATAAAGCCTTAAATGATCTCGCCCCATCTTATATATCAGAATGTCTGACACCTTATATTCCAAATCGTAACCTCAGATCCTCAAATGAGTGTCTCCTTAGAATTCCAAGAACAAAACTTAAAAGAAGTAGTGAGGTGGGCGGCCTTCTGCTGTTATGCACCTAAGATCTGGAATAGCCCGCCAATAGGAATTCACCAGGCTAATACAGTGGAGCACTTTAAAACACTGCTGAAAACACATTACTTTAACATGGCCTTCTCATAACCTCACTGTAATTAAAATCCTGATACTCTGTATATCCAACTCATTATAATAACTATTCATGGTGGTTCTAAAATCTGTACTAACCCCTACTCTCTCTTCTGTTTCCTTTCCCGGTGTCCTTTTGGTCGTGGCTTGCGCCACCACCATCTACTCAAAGCACCATGATGTTCCAACAATGATGCATGGATTAACACTAGAATTACCAGAGTCTACGAAAAAACTCGTAGATCCGTCCCACCTTCTTAAAACCGTTCTCACCTCTCCGCCAGTCTCCTTTGTCCTGTAAATGTGCCGATAAAAACAAACTGCAAGCAGCCGGCTTTTCCATCCCCCCACTGACTTAGAACGTGCACGAACTTCTCCGAGCTCATGCCTCGATTATCTGGGAGTGAAGTGGAGTTTCAGAGTGGAAATAATAGATTGTTATTTGGAACACACGCATTTCATGTGTGTTCCGTTTCTACAGTAATCTGTGTAAACACAATGTTAAAACAGAAACTTTTTCATATTTTAGTAATAAATGTTACAAAATGTAGACATAAACTATAAAATGTGTGAAGCCTGAAGACCAAAGATCAAATAAACACTTTCATAAAAGGTTCAAAATTTTAACTACTGCTTTCGTGGCGGAGAGGTAAGATTTCATCACTTAGAGCACAGTAGACTTGCTGTTCCTCAA
>NC_053156.1:3376412-3436390 GCF_016835505.1 Polypterus senegalus
AAGAGTTTAAGATTACGGCCTGATGAAGCAAACAGGACAACATCATCTGCAAAAAGCAGCAACCCAATCCTGAGCCCACCAAACCAGACCCCATCAATGCCCTGGCTGAGCCTAGAAATTCTGACCATAAAAGTTAGGAACAGAATTGGTGACAAAGTGCAGCCCTCTCACCAGAAACGGGTTTGACTTACTGCTGGCAATGCGGACCAAGCTCTGTCACCGGTTGTACAGGGACCGAACAGCCCTTATCAGGGGGTCCGGTACCCCATACTCTCGGAGTACTCACAGGATTCCCCGAGGGACACGGTCGAATGCTTTTTCCAAGTCCACAAAACACATGTAGACTGGTTGGGCAAACTCACATGCACCCTCCAGGACCCTGCCAAAGGTGTAGCGCTGGTACACTGTTCCGTGACCAGGACAAAAACCACACTGTTCCTCCTGAATCTGAGGTTCGACTATCTGAAAGACCCTCCTCTCCAGGACCTCCGAATCGACTTTTCCAGGTAGGGTGAGGAGTGTGATACCTCTGTACTTGGAACACACCCTCCGGTCCTCCTTCTTAACTTCACTACACTGGTCTGCCAATCCAGAGGCACTGTCCCTGATGTCCATGCAATGTTGCAGAGGCCTGTCAACCAAGACAGTCCTACAACATCCAGAGCCTCGAGGAACTCTGGGTGTATCTCATCCACCCTGGGCCCTGCCACCAAGGAGTTTTTTGATCACCCTGGTGACCTCAGTCCCAGAGATGGTGGAGTCTACCTCCAAGTCCCCAGGCTCTGCTTCCTCATTGGAAGGCATGTTAGTGGGATTGAGGATATCTTGGAAGTACTCCCCCCACCGACCAACAACATCCCAAGTTGAGGTCAGCAGCGCGCCATCCCCACCATATACAGGTTTGGGGATTGCCACCACGACAGGCACTGACCACCTTACTGCCACAGCTCCAGTCAGCCGCCTCAACAATAGAGGCATGGAACATGGCCCATTCAGACTCGATGTCCCCCACATCCCTCGGGTTGTGGTCGAAGTTCTGCCAAAGGTGTGAGTTGAAGCTACTTCTGACATGGTACTCAGTCAGACAT
Organism: Polypterus senegalus; assembly: GCF_016835505.1. Taxonomy (NCBI): domain Eukaryota; kingdom Metazoa; phylum Chordata; class Cladistia; order Polypteriformes; family Polypteridae; genus Polypterus; species Polypterus senegalus. Next base: position 3,377,501 of record NC_053156.1, read on the forward strand.
TCCCAGGAGACCCTCACAACACGTTTACAACAACAACAACAACAACATTTATTTATATAGCACATTTTCATACAAACAGTAGCTCAAAGTGCTAGGCCTACCAGACCTGACCGCCATCCTACCCCACCATTGAAGCCTACTCACCACCATCTGGTGATCAGTTGACAGCTCTGCCCCTCTTTTCACCCGAGTGTCCAAGACATGTGGCCACAAATCCGACGACATGACCACGAAGTCAATCATCGAACTGAGGCCTAGGGTGTCCTGGTGCCAAGTGCACATATGAACACCCCTATGCTTGAACATTGTGTTCGTTATGGACAATCCGTGACGAGCACAGAAGCCCAAGAACAAAACACCGCCTGGGTTCAGATTGGGGGGCCATTCCTCACAACCACACCCTTCCAGGTCTCACTGTCATTGCCCACGTGAGCACTGAGGTCTCCCAGCAGTACAAGGGAGTCCCCAGAAGGTATGCCCTCTAGCACCCCCTCCAGGGACTCCAAAAAGGGTGGGTACTCCAAACTGCTGTCCGGCACATACGCACAAACAACAGTTAGGACCCTTCCCCACATCTGAAGGCAGAGGGAGGCTACCCTCTCATCCACTGAGGTAAACCCCAATGAACAGGCTCCAAGTCGGGGAGTAATGAGTATGCCCACACCAGCTCGGCGCCTCTCACCGGGGGCAACTCCAGAATGATAGAGAGTCTAGCCCCTCTCAAGGAGATTGGTTCCAGAGTCCAAGCTGTGTGTCGAGGTGAGTCCGACTATATCTAGCCGGAGCCTCTCGACCTCGCACAATAGCTCAGGCTCCTTCCCCTTCAGAGAGGTGACATTCCACGTCCCAAGAGCCAGCTTCTGTAGCTGAGGATCGGACTGCCAAGGTCCCCGTCTTCGGCCACCACCCGACTCACACTGCACCCGACCTCCTTGGCCCCTCCTAAAGGTGGTGAGTCCATGGGAAGAGGGGCCCATGTTGCCTCTTCAGGCTTTGCCCGGTTGAGCCCCATGGGTGCAGGCCCAGCCACCAGACGCTTGCCATTGAGCCCCAATCCAATCACCACTTTCTGTCCCTTGGGTACACTGCTCATCACTTCATCCAACTCACTCCAAAAATCTTCTTTCTCAACCATTGCACACCCAACTTGCGGTGCATATGTACTAACAACATTCATCATTGTTTTGTCTTGGTAGAGTAATATATTGCTCTACTTTCCCCTTTTGTATTATTAATAAGTAGCATTTGTCAGAATGCCTCATCTCACAGACTTACCACTGTTATAGATAAGGTATCTATACTAATAAAAGGCAAAGCCCTCACTGACTCACTGTCTCACTCATCACTAATTCTCCAACTTCCCGTGTAGGTAGAAGGCTGAAATTTGGCAGGCTTACTTATAAAAGTTAAGCAGGTTCCCCCCCGTCCCCACGTAGTTGGCTGCCTGCCTATATAAGGCCGCCTGTCACTCCGATTTCTTCATTCTCTTCCTTGGTTCGTCACGGTATTCACGTCTCCCTGCTGATAACTGCAGCCTTTTTATTTAATCCACGGCTTTTTCGCTGTTTTATTGTTCGTTTATTACGATTATAGTTATTGTGTAGGTATTTTATACTTAGTTTACATTGTTCAGGTACCATAAGGGTTCATTTGAAAGGCGACAAAAAAGCCAGGGAGTTCTCTGCTCTTCTGATGAGTATTGGTGATGGCAGCTTTATTCAAGAAAATTGTAAAATAAATATTCTTACAAATCTCTATCTCCTCGTGAATACCTTACAAAGCCTTCTTCAAAATGTTTACCCCAATCTACGAAATCCCCATGAAAACGACATGTCATGGATGAGGGAGAGAGCTATCCTGACACCAAGAAGTGACATGACTACAACTATAAAGCACATTTTACTTCAAGAACTACCTTCACAACCGAAAACATATCAGTCTGTGGATTCAGTTGTAGAAGTGGAAGACGCGGTAAACTATCCGGTAGAGTTTCTTCACACTCTGGATCCTCCAGGCACTCCTGAGCATAATCTAATTTTGAAGGTTAGGGCACCAATAATGTTACTGAGAAACTTATAGCCACCAAAACTTTGTAACGGCACGAGACTTCAGGTCACATATCTGCAAAAGAACCTAATTGAGACAACTATTTATATTGGCGGTGGCTCAGGATAGAGAGTTTTTATTTTTATATCCTCTGATCTCCCATTTCAATTCAAATGCCTCCAATTTCCAGTAAGGCTTTGCTTCGCAATGACAATTAATAAGTCTCAGGGACAGACCCTACAAAAGGTTGGCATTGATTTGAGGCAACATTGCTTTTCACATGGCCAACTATACGTTGCATGCTCAAGAGTCATATTACAACCGGAGGGCCGAACTGACAATGTGGTATACAAAGAGATCCTTAACAAATTGGTATATTTTCCCTCAGTTTAAAAAGGTTTACTCTTGTTCTTAATAAAAATTTTAAAGCAGTACTTCGCTGCGCAGCGCGGGTATTTTGTTAGTTATAGTATATAACTTATTCCCACCTTCCCTTCTATATCTATAATCTAAGTCAATTAGGTGTAGTAAAAGACAAGCAAGAGTTAAGTTAGAATTTAAACAATGTATTATTGAATAAATGTGCAGCAGGGTAGGGTGATAAAGGATAAAGATGGAAACGTACTCACAAGCGAGGAGAGTGTGTTGAGCAGATGGAAAAGAGTACTTTAAGAGGCTGATGAATGAAGAGAACGAGAGAGAGAAGAGGTTGGATGATATAGAGATTGTTTAATCCGTTGCACTTCCTGATTCACTATCTGGTTAAAACCTCCACTGCAATCTCTCCTAAACGCCTTCATGCTTCCAAAGGTATGTCATCTGGACCAACTGCTTTTCCATTCTTCATCCTCTTCATAGCTGTCCTTACTTCCTCCTTGCTAATCCGTTGCGATTCCTGATTCACTATCTCCACATCATCCAACCTTCTCTCTCTCGTTCTCTTCATTCATCAGCCTCTCAAAGTACTTTTTCCATCTGCTCAACACTCTCTCCTGGCTTGTGAGTACGTTTCCATCTTTATCCTTTATCACCCTAACCGCCTACACATCTTTCCCAGCTTGGTCCCTCTGTGTAGCCCACCGGTACAGGTCCTTAGTGTCCAACCACTCGTACAACGCATCATATGCCTTTTCTTTAGCCTTCACCACCTCTCTTTTCACTTTGTGCCTTATCTCCTTGTACTCTTGTCTACTTTCTGCATCTCTCTGACTATCCCACTTCTTCTTCACCATCCTCTTCCTCTGTATACTCTATACATGGAAGAACAAACAGTGGTGTAGAAATAAAAATGCTTAGTAATGTAAATTCTAAGCAAACACATAAATGTAGAAGGAGTAACACATTGCAAATAGCTTGTCTTAATGCTAGAAGTATCAAAAATAAGGTAAGTGAGTTGGAGTTGTATGTAGCAGAGCATAATTATAGTTAAATAACAAAGATGGGGATGAGTGTAACGTAGAGGGATACACATTATTAGGAATGAGAGACAGAACAGAAAAGGAGGTGGGGTTGCTGTTTATGCCAAACAGGTTTAAATGTAAGACATCTTCAGTTGGATGATGAGCCCCATCTTAGTGAGGACATGTAGCTTCACTGGAAAATATTAGGGAAAGAGGTCTTATTTTAGGAGTGTGTTATAGACCACCCAATTCAGACAGTAATTTCAACACACATCTTTTTAGTAATATCAAAAAGGCAAGTTTACAGGGGGATATTATAGTCATGGGGGACTTTAATTATCCAAATATTAACTGGGGTCACCTTGCAGATGGAGGAGCACAAGAGCAGGAGTTTTTAGAAGTAATCAGCGACTGTTTTTTAACACAGCATGTTAAAGCAGCCAACAAGGGGTGAAGCCTGTCTGGATTTAGTATTCTGTAATAATCAGGATAGAATTGAGGGTGTAGAGGTGATTGAACCACTAGGGTCAAGTGACCATAATGTAATACAATTCTCAGTATTTTGTAAGAGTACAGATGCAAAGACTAAAATTGTTAAGTTGAACTTTGGTAGGGCTAATTTTGAGCAGATGCGACAAAGTCTAAGTAGGATAGACTGGGATAAGCTTTTAAATGTGGAGACAGTCGAGGAGCAGTGGAACAGGTTTAAAAAATGTAATGCAGGACAGATACATACCTAAATTTGGAATTAATAGGAAACTAAAAAACTCCACGATGGATTAATAAAGATTTAAAAAAGAAGTTGCAAAGGAAAAAACTGCTGTATAAGGCATATAAGACTAATGACTGCAAAGAGAATCATAGCGCGTATGAGAACATGAGGGCAACCATTAAGAAGGATATCAGAGAGGCTAAAAGACAGTTGGAGAGGAATATAGCAGATAAGGCGAAAGAAGACCCCAAGAGATTCTTTCAGTATTTTAGTAGTAAAAGAACAGTTAAGGAGGAGGTCAAGTTCATCAGGAATAGTAAAGGGGAATTAAAAGATACAGACAATGAAATAGCAGATGCCCTAAACTTACATTTTTCTGAGGTGTTTACAAGTGAGCAAGTGGATAACCTCAGAGGTAACAACTACTAAGGAGGTACTGAGGGATTTGGAAATTGTAGAGGGAGAAGTGCTGCTCAGATTAAATAAGATGAAATCAAACAAATCACCAGGCCCAGATAATATTTATCCTCGTGTTCTTAAGGAGGCTAGTGAGTACATATATAAACCCTTGACACATATTTTTAGGAAGTCACTGTGCACTGGAGAGATTCCAAAGGACTGGAAAATGGCAAATATCATCCCATTATATAAAAAGGGTGACAGGGCAGATCCAAGCAACTATAGGCCAGTAAGCTTAACAAGCATCACAGGAAAATTAATGGAAGGAATTATTAAGGATAAGATTGAGCAACACATGACAAGGACAGGAGTTATTCTGAACAGTCAGCATGGGTTCAGAAGAGGGAGGTCGTGTTTTACTAACATGTTGGAATTCTATGAGGAGGCAACAAAAGGATACGATCAAAGTGGAGCTTATGATATTATTTATCTGGACTTTCAGAAAGCATTTGATAAGGTGCCACATGAGAGGTTGGGCATCAAGTTAAAAGAAGTGGGAGTTCAGGGTGATGTTTTTAGATGGGTGCAGAATTGGCTCAGACACAGGAAGCAGAGGGTGATGGTGCGAGGAACCTCATCAGAACTGGCTGATGTTAAGAGTGGTGTTCCACAGGGGTCAGTGCTAGGGCCTGCTATTTTTAATATATATAAATGATTTAGATAGGAATATAAGTAACAAGCTGGTTAAGTTTGCAGATGATACCAAGATAGGTGGATTAGCAGATAATTTGGAATCCGTTATATCATTACAGAAGGACTTGGATAGCATACAGGCTTGGGCAGATTTGTGGCAGATGAAATTTAATGTCAGTAAATGTAAAGTATTACACATAGGAAGTAAAAATATTAGGTTTGAATACACAATGGGCGGTCGGAAAATCGAGAGTACACCTTATGAGAAGGATTTAGGAGTCATAGTGGACTCTAAGCTATCAACTTCCCAACAGTGTTCAGAAGCCATTAAGAAGGCTAACAGAATGTTAGGTTATATAGCGCGATCTGTGGAGTACAAGTCCAAGGAGGTTATGCTCAACCTTTATAATGCACTGGTGAGGCCTCATCTTGAGTACTGTGTGCAGTTTTGGTCTCCAGGCTACAAAAAGGACATAGCAGCACTAGAAAAGGTCCAGAGAAGAGCGACTAGGCTGATTCCAGGTCTACAGGGGTTGAATTATGAGGAAAGATTAAAAGAGCTGAGCCTTTACAGTTTAAGCAAAAGAAGATTAAGAGGTGACATGATTGAAGTGTTTAAAATTATGAAGGTCATTAGTACAGTGGATCGAGACTTGTATTTTAAAATGAGCTCATCAAGAACACGGGGACACAGTTGGAAACTTGTTAAGGGTAAATTTCACACAAACATTAGGAAGTTTTTCTTTACACAAAGAACGATAGACACTTGGAATAAGCTACCAAGTAGTGTGGTAGACAGTAAGACGTTAGGGACTTTCAAAACTCGACTTCATGTTTTCTTGGAGGAAACAAGTGGATAGGACTGGCGAGCTTTGTTGGGCTGAATGTCCTTTTCTCATCTAGATTGTTCTAATGTTCTAATCACATTATAATATGACCTTGAGAGATTCTCTGGACACAGTAGCTCCCCCTAAAACAAAAATGATGAACACACATAGAAACTCTCCCTGATTTAATAAGAACACTCGACCTCTTAAATCTGTCCATCCTCTTCCTCTGTATATTCTCCTCTATTTTCTCATTCCACTACCAGGTTTTCTTTTCTTCCTTCCTCTTTCCAGATGTCATGCCAAGCACCCTTCTTGCTGTCACCCTTACTACATCTGCTGAAGTTTCCCAGCTGTCTGGTAACTCTTCACTTCCACCCATTGCCTGTCTCACCTCCTCCCTAAACTCAACCTTGCAGTCTTTTTCAACTTCCACCATTTGATCCTTGGCTCTGCCCTCACTCTTTTCTTCTTCTTGATCTCCAATGTCATCCTACAGACCACCATCCTATGCTGCTTAACTACACTTTCCCCTGACACCATTTTGCAGTCTTCAATCTCCTTCAAACTGAATCTTCTGTATAGGATGTCATCTACCTCTGTGCACCTTCCGCCACTCTTGTACGTCACCCTATGTTCCTCCCTCTTCTTAAAATACGTATTCACCACAGCCATTTCCATCCTTTTGTCAAAAAACACTATCCTCTGACATTCTTCATTCCTCTCCTTGACACCATACCTACCCATCACCTCCTTGTCTCCACTGTTCCCTTCACCATCATGTCCATTGAAATCCACTTCAATCACCACTTTCTGTCCCTTGGGTACACTGTTCATCACTTCATCCAACTCACTCCAGAAATCTTCCTTCTCACCCATTGCACACCCAACTTGTGGGGCATATGCATTAACAACATTCATCATCACGCATCCAATTTCCAGCTTCATAATCATTACTCTGCCTGACACTCTTTTCATCTCCTAAACACTCTTGACGTACTGTTCCTTCAGAATAACTCCTACTTCATTTCTCCTCCTATCCACACCATGATAGAACAATTTGAATCCACCTTTGATCCACCTGGCCTTACTCCCCTTGCACACACAATATATCAACCTTCCTTCTCTCCATCATATCTGCTAACTCTCTCCCCTTACCAGTCATACTGCCAACATTCAAAGTTCCTACCCTCCATTCCACTCTCTTTACTTTCGTCCTCTCCTCCTGCCTCCGGACACATCACCCCTCACCCCCCTTTCCTTCTTGTTCTGCCAACAGTCGCCCAATTTCCGCCAGCACCCTGTTGACAAACAGTACTGGTGGCGGTCATTGTTAACCCAGGCTTGACTGATCTGGTATGGAAATTTGTATTGTTGTCCGCATATTGATTTGGCAAAATTTTACACCGGATGCCCTTCCTGACGTAACCCTCCCCATTTATCCAGGCTTGGGACCAGCATGAAGAAACACACTGGTTTGTGCATCCCCTGTGGTTGTGTTGGTAAATACTTTTATTAATTACATTAAATAAGACCCCCAGTTTCTTAAAGTGTGTGGATATCAAATCTGAGAAATTATCAGATAAGAAAAAAAATCCTTTCTCTTCTTTTAGAACATTAGAACATTAGAACAATCCAGATGAGAACAGGCCATTCAGCCCAACAAAGCTCGCCAGTCCTATCCACTTGTTTCCTCCAAGAAAACATCAAGTCGAGTTTTGAAAGTCCCTAACGTCTTACTGTCTACCTCACTACTTGGTCGCTTATTCCAAGTGTCTATCGTTCTTTGTGTGAAGAAAAACTTCCTAATGTTTGTGTGAAATTTACCCTTAACAAGTTTCCAACTGTGTCCCCGTGTTCTTGATGAACTCATTTTAAAATACAAGTCTCGATCCACTGGACTAATTCCCTTCATAATTTTAAACACTTCAATCATGTCACCTCTTAATCTTCTTTTGCTTAAACTGTAAAGGCTCAGCTCTTTTAATCTTTCCTCATAATTCAACCCCTGTAGACCTGGAATCAGCCTAGTCGCTCTTCTCTGGACCTTTTCTAGTGCTGCTATGTCCTTTTGTAGCCTGGAGACCAAAACTGCACACAGTACTCAAGATGAGGCCTCACCAGTGCATTATAAAGGTTGAGCATAACCTCCTTGGACTTGTACTCCACAGATCGCGCTATATAACCTAACATTCTGTTAGCCTTCTTAATGGCTTCTGAACACTGTTGGAAGTTGATAGCTTGAGTCCACTATGACTCCTAAATCCTTCTCATAAGGTGTACTCTCGATTTTCCGACCTCCCATTGTGTATTCAAACCTAATATTTTTACTTCCTATGTGTAATACTTTACATTTACTGACATTAAATTTCATCTGCCACAAATCTGCCCAAGCCTGTATGCTATCCAAGTCCTTCTGTAATGATATAACGGATTCCAAATTATCTGCTAATCCACCTATCTTGGTATCATCTGCAAATTTAACCAGCTTATTCCTATCTAAATCATTTATATATATTAAAAATAGCAGCGGCCCTAGCACTGACCCCTGTGGAACACCACTCTTAACATCGGCCAGTTCTGATGAGGTTCCTCGCACCATCACCCTCTGCTTCCTGTGTCTGAGCCAATTCTGCACCCATCTAAAAACATCACCCTGAACTCCCACTTCTTTTAACTTGATGCCCAACCTCTCATGTGGCACCTTATCAAATGCTTTCTGAAAGTCCAGATAAATAATATCATAAGCTCCACTTTGATCGTATCCTTTTGTTGCCTCCTCATAGAATTCCAACATGTTAGTAAAACACGACCTCCCTCTTCTGAACCCATGCTGACTGTTCAGAATAACTCCTGTCCTTGCCATGTGTTGCTCAATCTTATCCTTAATAATTCCTTCCATTAATTTTCCTGTGATGCTTGTTAAGCTTACTGGCCTATAGTTGCTTGGATCTGCCCTGTCACCCTTTTTATATAATGGGATGATATTTGCCATTTTCCAGTCCTTTGGAATCTCTCCAGTGCACAGTGACTTCCTAAAAATATGTGTCAAGGGTTTATATATGTACTCACTAGCCTCCTTAAGAACACGAGGATAAATATTATCTGGGCCTGGTGATTTGTTTGATTTCATCTTATTTAATCTGAGCAGCACTTCTCCCTCTACAATTTCCAAATCCCTCAGTACCTCCTTAGCAGTTGTTACCTCTGAGGTTATCCACTTGCTCACTTGTAAACACCTCAGAAAAATGTAAGTTTAGGGCATCTGCTATTTCATTGTCTGTATCTTTTAATTCCCTTTACTATTCCTGATGAACTTGACCTCCTCCTTAACTGTTCTTTTACTACTAAAATACTGAAAGAATCTCTTGGGGTCTTCTTTCGCCTTATCTGCTATATTCCTCTCCAACTGTCTTTTAGCCTCTCTGATATCCTTCTTAATGGTTGCCCTCATGTTCTCATACGCCACGGTTCTCTTTGCAGTCATTAGTCTTATATGCCTTATACAGCAGTTTTTCCTTTGCAACTTCTTTTTAAATCTTTATTAATCCATCGTGGAGTTTTTTAGTTTCCTATTACTTCCAAATTTAGGTATGTATCTGTCCTGCATTACATGTAAAACATTTTTAAACCTGTTCCACTGCTCCTCGACTGTCTCCACATTTAAAAGCTTATCCCAGTCTATCCTACTTAGACTATGGTGCATCTGCTCAAAATTAGCCCTACCAAAGTTCAACTTAACAATTTTAGTCTTTGCATCTGTACTCTTACAAAATACTGAGAATTGTATTACATTATGGTCACTTGACCCTAGTGGTTCAATCACCTCTACACCCTCAATTCTATCCTGATTATTACAGAATACTAAATCCAGATAGGCTTCACCCCTTGTTAGTGCTTTAACATGCTGTGTTAAAAACAGTCACTGATTACTTCTAAAACTCCTGCTCTTGTGCTCCTCCATCTGTAAGGTTATCCCAGTTAATATTTGGATAATTAAAGTCCCCCATGACTATAATATCCCCCTGTAAACTTGCCTTTTTGATATTACTAAAAGATGTGTGTTGAAATTACTGTCTGAATTGGGTGGTCTATAACACACTCCTAAAATAAGACCTTTTTCCCTAATATTTTCCAGGCGAAGCCACATGTCCTCACTAAGATGGGGCTCATCATCCAACTGAAGATGACTTACATTTAAACCCTGTTTGGCATAAACAGCAACCCCACCTCCTTTTCTGTTCTGTCTATCCTTCCTAAAAATGTGTATCCCTCTATGTTACACTTATCCCCATCTTTGTTATTTAGCCAGGTTTCCGTTATTGCTATAATATCATAATTATGCTCTGCTACATACAACTCCAACTCACTTACCTTATTTTTGATATCTCTAGCATTAAGACAAGCTATTTTTAATGTGTTAATCCTTCTACCTTTACGTGTTTGCTTAGAATTTACATTACTATGCATTTTTATTTCTATACCATTGTTTGTTCTTCCATGTATAGATCTAAACCTGGCCTGTCCTAAACTCCCTGCCCCCCCATTCCCTAGTTTAAACAATCCTCGACTAGCCTACACATACGCCTCCCCAATACATTGGTGCCCCTCCGGTTCAGATGGAACCCGTCACGGCGGAACAGGTCCCATCTTTTCCAAAAGGAGTCCCAATGCCCCATAAACCTACACCCTTCTACCCTGCCCTACCCTTCTTAATTGTAAAATATTCTCATGCCATCCTGAAATGAAACTAAAGCAGTAGTACAAATTCATTTGTGCTCCTCCATTTCAGCTGTGTTGCCCGGTGGGTTTCTGTTTCCTGAACTGTTTTGCTTTTCTGGACCACTGATGGATTGTGTGTTCAGTGACAAACAGCAGCCATAGCTCTGAGTGTATTTTCTAAACCTGCTGTACTCTGTGTGTGTGACAATTCCGGTGCCACTCCTGAAGCTGTCATCTTCTAGCATAGCAGACATCTTTAGGTGTAACACTGAGGAAAGAAAGTATTTTATAAATAGCATTAAAAAGAAAGGGGTCCGCAGCCCCCACACTACAGTGAGGCTGATTCAATTTCATAACATGTGCAACAGCACAGTTGAAAACGGTCTGCCAAAATAATACAGCAGCAAAAGAATTATAAAAAAGTTCACTTTGGATTACAGCTATTACATCAAAAAATATGTAACGGTCTAATTTCATTACAATGTCAACAAACCAGGACATTGCTAAAATTGTAGACAGTCTTGGCATCAGGGCTAAGAAATTGGTTGTTAACTTGTTGAAAATGGTGGTCAATGGAGACCTGGTATCTGTTAAGTTCGTTAAGGTCAGTATCGTGTGTGACCACCTCTTGAGGTCACCACGGCTTTACACTTGTGTCAAGAATAGCCAATGAGCCTCAGAGTCTGAAGTTGTGGGGTAGCAAAGGGTCAATGGCTGCTCATGGTTAACAGCTTCTTAGCCACATATGAAATTTATATAAGCTTCATCCTCCCTCATGTGTGACTTTCTCTAAGATATGAGAGCTGGCTGAGTGTTGGCCTTGAAACGCTGCCCATGTTTGAGTTTGGTTAGGCACAGACTGTAAAATGACTTCAGTTCACACACAGGTAATGCACGCTTATCATCACACCTGCTGTGTCCCGTCTCTTTTATGAAACATGAACTGTTGGCCATACAGAACAAATGAGTAAAGTTGAGGCAGCCTGCTGATGTCAATATGTACCAAATATAAACTGAATATAAAAATCACAGCAGGCCTTTCACTGAGTATCACAGGTCTGACTGTAAAAACTAACTGCAGTGCTGAAGATCACAAATAACAGCAGCTTGGGCTGTACTGCTGACTGTGTGTGTCGGTGGTAACCGGTTACTTGTTTAAAAACACACAGTGATGATTAAAGCGTCCCCTGGTGTTCATTAAGAGTGACAAAGAACATCTGACGATAATGAGATGGCAGAGAGGCTGCTGTAATCCCTTTAGAGACTGTTAAAATATCACCTGCAGACACCTGCGGTCAGGTACAGCAGTCTTAGCATATCTGTGGGCAAACATGGAATTACTGAGGGAAATAAAATGAAATTTAAGATTTCTTGGTGGGTTTGTTGTGTAGCCCTTTACTTTGATTATTCAGATTGAAATCTGCTGGTATTTTGGGGTCATTTACTGTTGTGTCTATCAGATAACATATTTGGTGTGGACATTGTTACTCATTTGGTGTTAATATCAATTGATCAACAACAACAACGACCTTTATTTCTAGAGCACATTTTCATACAAATAATGTAGCTCAAAGTGTTTCACATGATGAAGAAAGAGAAAAAAAGACAAAGTAAGAATTAAAATAAGACACTAATAAATATAGAATAAAAGTAAGGTCCGATAGCCAGGGAGGACAGAAAAAACAAAAACAAAAAAACTCCAGATGGCTGGAGAAAAAATAAAATCTGCAAGGGGTCCAGGCCAGCCTCCTATAGGCATTCTACCTTACATAGATAATCAGTCCTCATTGTATTCAGGGTTCTCATGGAAGGACTTGATGATGACGGTCACATGGACTTCTGGCCTTTAATCCATCAATGCAGGGACATCATGGTGCCTTGATTAGGTGGTGGTGGTGGTGGCGCAGATCGCCACCACAGAAAACCGGAAAAAGAACAGAAGAGAGAGTAGGGGTTAGTACGGATTTTGGAGCCACCAGGAATAGTAATGATACATCAGTTCTGAATGACACAGGTAACCAGTGTAGTGACATCAAAACTGGAGAAATGTGCTTGGGTTTTCTTTTCCTAGTTAGGATTCTAGCAGCTGCATTCTGCACTCGTTGCAATCGATTTATGTCTTTTTTGGGTAGTCCTGAGAGGAGTGCGTTACAGTAATCTAGTCGACTGAAAACAAAAGCGTGAACTAATTTCTCAGCATCTTTCAATGATTTAAGAGGTCTAACTTTTGCTATATTTCTTAAGTGAAAAAATGCTATCCTAGTGGTCTGATTAATATGCGATTTACACATCAACACAGTCAACAGTTACCCCTAAATTCTTTACTTCTGTTATGACTTTTAATCCTAATACATCAAGTTTATTTCTAATAACTTCATTATAGCCATTATTGCCAATCACTAAAATTTCAGTTTTCTCTTTATTTAGCTTGATAAAATTACTACTCATCCATTTAGAAACACAAGGAAGACATTGTGTTAGTGAATCACAGAGTCGGGGTCATCAGGTACATAAATACAGCTGCGTGTCATCAGCATAGCTGTGATAGCTCAGGTTATGCCCGAGATAATCTGACTTAACAGAAGCATGTAAATCGAAAAGAGCAGCAGACCCAGGATAGAGCCTTGTGGAACACCATATAGAATATCATGTGTCTTTGAGATGTGATTACCACAACTCACAAAGAATTTTCTACCTGCCAGGTAGGATTCAAACCAATTTAAGACCCTGCCAGAGAGGCCCACCCATTGACTAAGGCGATTTCTAAGAATATTATGATCAATGGTGTCAAATGCAGCACTCAGATCTAAGAGGATGAGAACAGATAAATGGCCTCTGTCTGCATTGACCTGCAAGTCATTTACTACTTTAACAAGTGCAGCTTCTGTGCTGTGATTTGTTCTGAAACCTGACTGAAATTTAGCAAGAATAGAATAGAAAATGGGTCTAAAATTTTCAAAAGCAGAGGAGTCGAGATTATTTTCCTTGAGTAGGGCTTTATCTACAGAAGTCTTAAGACAGTCTGGGAAGACCCCTGTATCTAATGACGATTCACTACATTGCTGTTTGCAGTCCATTCTTTTATGGTTCAAAAATAACTGAGAATATCACAAAGATCAGCATTGTACTGATGTGGTTGTATTCATTTATGTATATTTATGTTCATCTTTTTATATTTAGGTGATTTTAAAACAGGGATTTGTTAGCAAAGCTGTATAATATATAGATATACGTATTCAGCGATTGGTGTTTTAATATTATTTTCTATTGTCCCATATTCAGTAATGATATGTTCATATACAAGAATATTTATAGTTGCCACAAGGCATTCTAAAGCCATTAAACGTTTGATTGAAAAGACGCAGTTGGTGGAGAGCAGCAATTCAAACACAACTAAAGCTTCTGAAACAAAAGCAGCAAAGACCCTCAGACTGGTGGTGGGCGTCTTTATCATCTGCTGGTTACCTTTCAGCTTGTTTGATTTTTGTGTTGTTGTTACTTCTTATATCTTACATGAAATAAAGAACTTCTTAATATTAGTCAGTGAGGTGAGCTTTGGAGGTAATCCAGTTATTTATGCTTTTTTATCTTTGGCTCAAGAAAGTTTCTAAAATAATCTTGAGTTTCAAAATATGTCACCCTGCTTCTTTAGTGATTCATTTATTGTAAGTTTTAAAACACAATGACAGTACACAGTAATATTTGGTGGTGACAATTTGTAATTATTTGTGTTTTACAGAATATGATGCATTATATGTAATTATAATCAGCTTTCTTAACTTCTAGAAGTTTCTTCTTTTGTTTCTCATATTATTATTGTTATCAGTGTATTCTGATTGTGTTTCTTACTGCACATTGTCACGCACGCGCGAGTAGGAGACCGCGAACGGATTTTAACACACCTGGGAAGACATTCGCCGGCAGGGAATGGCGGGGTACTAACTTTCTCCCTGTGCTTTCTTTCAGAAAAAAAGACGCTCCACCGTCATACAGTAAGCCGGCTTTGCCCGCAGTACGCTACTTCCGCCCTTCCTCCGCCATCTTGTCCTGACGTCATCGATCCCAGCATCCCTCACGGTTCCTCCCCAACATTCCTCCACTTCCGGCTCCTCCCTCATAAAATGGCCGACGCCATGTTTCGGCGTCGCGCTTATGAACAATTTTGTGTTTATAGTTTTGACCAGTTATTTGTTTTTATTGTGGATTGTCTACAATATACGGGGCCGGAAAACCCCAAACCTTTGTGCTGTCTCCTCTTGAGTCTATTACAACATTAATATTCTTATATGAATTGAGTTTAATTCTTAAAATGTCTGATAATCAGCTCCATAATAAACCAACAGGACAGCTAAGCACTGCTGTGACTTCTGCTCTGCTCTGTCAGATTGTGTCTGTAAATCGTCTGACATGTCGGTGAGTTGATTTGTTATAAATAACAGTGAAATTCCCTGCCGATGTTCCTGGCACAAGTCTCTCTCGGTGGGTTACTGCCCAGTGCTGCCAGTCGACACAGCTGTTTATGTGAAAAATGAAATTAGAAAATGGAAGGAAGAAAACGACAAAAAGGACATCGGTGAAATGATCAGGCCCCTGGTAATGTAAAATTATTGAATAGGAAACGCCTTTATTTATCATCACAGCGATGCTTTCAAGTTAGAGTTTTTAATTTAGGGTCTCGATTCTTTAGTTGTATTTTCTCAAACTTTGGACATTAATACATTTGATTCAGTGATCTTATTTCAGGAGTGTTAACATGAAATGTCATTTTATATATTACCTCTCATCAAGGCTAATATCATATTTGATACTTTATTTCGTATGTTTATACTTTATTTCATGGTTTATTTTTTAATTTAAGTGTTATTATTATTTTGCTTTGTATGATGCTGAAGCCATTTTGAGGTTAAAGTTCTCAAGTTCTCCTATCGGGTTGCCCTGAACTTCTTCACTTTTCAGCCCTGCCGTTTCTCTCAGCCGTTTATTCTTGTTATTTATGCTCAGATAAATATTGTGTAAGTTCACATGTCTTCCTTTTTATAGACACAACACAAATTTTTCAGGCTTTCTTTCTCTTTCATTTGTCAAATGACTGTTGTGTTGTTGTAGAGTACAATGGCTCCTGCTACTTCATACACAGAAAGTGTAAGAGAGTTAAAAATGTAATGACACGATACAGAGGTGTGCGCTCATTCATGTGTTTTGATATTTTATATCTTTGTAATGAATGCTTTAGTGAGGATTTGAACACAAATGTCTTTCAGTGATCATTAATAAAGACCTGACGCTTGATATTCGTGTGTTTAGATAAACCTCACCATGTTGATTTCAAGCAATCCAGACAATGCTGTGACTGTCCACTCAGATCCTAAATTTGATTCAGCTCATCGTATTTCCTGATTGTGATCAAGTGTGTTTAAGTGAAATGCCATTATATAAATACACACAGCTGAAGTCATTTTGTGTTAAATTCCTTGACTTTGCTCTCTGGTGTCAGTTCTCGTCTCAGGTTTCTCCAGTTTGCACTGAGTTTTATTTAATTAATTCCCTTGACGTCTCTTCTTTTCCCCTAACCACAGGCTGACAAGTAGCAGGTTACACAATCCGGTCCACTGATGAAGTTGTTGGAAGTGTCTCCCTTCCCAGAATTCTGTTTTCTGGCCTGGTGCACTAATATTGATTATCAACTTGTCTTTGTAGTGTTGATGCAACATGCGAGGAGAGCACAAAAAATAAAGATCAAATTAGAGTCACTGTAACATGATTTTCTTTTGTTTTTTATCATGTTCTTTAAATTGTTCACAGGGTTATAGAATAATATAGAATTATAATAAGCTTGTCTGCACACATAAGGAGGACATGCAGCTGCTACAGGCAGAGGGCCATTTCACACTGCATGAATATTCATAAACATTTACATATGTCATATTCATGTTTTTAGAATTAGATTTGAAATAAGATTACACTTACATTTTCCCTGTATACAGAGTAACATACATATTTGTAAATACATTATTTATAAGACTACTGTGTGTTTGCTTTGTGTTTCTGAAATATCACGTGTGGCTTTTGTTAATGAAACACAGGCTTCCCAACGAGTCCAGTTTATTGGTGTCAGCACATGCAGGGTGTGATGTACTCCACGCTAAAACATGTCATGCATCGTCTAACTTGTCACATTTTGCTTTGCCCTTTTACACTGCGTGTTTTATCATAGAAGGGTTTTTGTGGTGACCTTTTGCAACAACATGAGATATTTTCATTTGCATGCCCAGATTCTTTGTTACTTAGACCCTCACACACGTCCCCCATTTAACTTCATAATGACTTCAGCTGTGTGTTTTTATATAAGAGCATTTCACTTGAACAGACACCACAATCATGAAATATGATGTACTGAATCAAATTCAGGATCTTATTCGAGAGTCACAGCATTGTCTGGGATTTGTGACACGACTTGAGAAAGAACTTAACGTGATTGTAATCAACATGCTGACATTTATCAAAACCCACTGGTATAACGTATCCAGTTTTTATGAATGATCACTTAAAAAGACACTTGTGTTCAAATCGTCACTAAAGCATTCCTTTTTAGATAGATTTGGTCTTGTCTGTTACAGGAGATGAACGTCCGAAGCAGAACTCTGTTTGCAGCGGAGTTCATTTTTCTCTTATTTTTATCATCCCGAGGTATCTTGTATTTACCCAACTCGAGGAGGATCTATTACAGTATATGTAAGCATATATAAACATGAGTGATAAGAAAGGGGCTCAGAAAGAAATGGAAAAGAAATCCAAAGCTACACCCAAGCCTAGTCAGGCATCAAGTCCAAGTCCAACATCAAGGTGCGGCCTTACAGAGACTGACCTGGGAAAGACAGGCGAAAGCACAGATTTCTTGGGACCCTGGGCCACTGCACTGGCTCCAATCGAGAGCGAAAGTGGGAGTGAATGTGCAAATGATGCAGGTCACGATAGCTTGTTGATTCCAGAAGATCCACTGAAAATGGAAATGGCCTTGCCTTCAGCATTTTCATCTACTCCTCACGAATCGGGAGCATCAGCTGTAACAGGGCTTGTCACTTCACCTGCGGAGCATGAAGGCTGAAACGATCTGTCTGAACTGAAGGTAATGATCACTGCAATGGCCTCCGCTCAAGACATAAAGGAACTCAAGAAAGATATAAAGAAATAAATAAATGATATGCTGAAGACAAACGAGAAGACAAACAAGAAGCTGTGGCAGGATATTAAAGACCAGGAGAAGCGTGTAAATAATCACTTTGAGGCAATAGTACAGACTCTTCAAAGGACCTGTTCCATAACCGATTATCATTGACAAGGCTCCTCAATCTTACAGCCTCCATGAATGATCCACAGACCACCGCTTTGATTGCTCTAAGGTCCTCAAGCCCCTGTAATGTGCAGTAAAAGCAGTCTTAGACAATAGCAGTATCTTTTTTATCTGCCTTCTCACTGCCCATCTCTGCCTCATATCTTCAAATGCTCAGGCAATTCCCAGTTAAAATAATCCCTCACTCCTGGTATGTCCTCATTCATCTTAAACCAAGCTGTCAGGGTGGTATCTCTATCTCTACTCCTATCCAATGTCCATACTTTGTTTTCCTCTCTAAATACAATGTGATGCTCCCTGGTCAAGTCACCTGCTAACTGCATTACTGTATGCGAATGCTCACAGATATCAAATCCAAACCACCACACTGCCTCGGAGGTGCTGATATACCGAGAGTTCACAAATTGCCTAATTTCATCATCATCAATAGCAGTGCCTCTCTAATGACAATGTTGACACAATCATGTGCCTTATATGAGTATTTGAAGACGTACTTCACACTCTTCACTGTAGCACTGATCTCTACGTTACTGGTTGTAATTTACTAACCACTCATTCTTCGCTGTCCTTCCAGTAATCTTCACTCTTCATCACTGCCTATTTTTCAGATATCCATCCACATTGGCCGATGTCTCCTCCTATTATTACTTTGGGAAATTTTTGGAGCATTGACCCTCTACTATAAATGGATCTGACAGACTAAAATGACCACATGGACTGTGGATCACATTTTTAACTTGTAGGGTTTGCCAGCTCAGCACTTACCAGCCTGTTGATAACATCATCTCTCATGGCTTATCTCCACTGCTGAAAAACAGAAGGATGTGTGCGTGACACAGACCTCTCTTCTCAAACTCAATAACTTGGACTTTGTCACAATCACTCTTAGTATCTGCTTCTGCATGATATCATCGGTAATCTCCTATAGCTGAAGCTGAAACACTCCTACGTCTCCTTGTCTTTGGCCTCTGGCCTGGCCCTAGAGTTTTATAATCTCCTGCCACCGCAGATTAGACATCATTGTAGGTCAAAGGTCAGGTGGCCCCTATCTACACACCAATGAAACTGCGTCCTGATAGGAAGAATACATATGTGCAATCTGTTGAGGGGTCCAGGGTCCTCCTGGTCTGTTCTGTTTATTGTTAACACTGGTATCTAACTTGTGAGAAATAAGGAGTGGCGCCCACAGTTTTCACCAAAGGAAGCGTTTGATATGATGGGTAGGGTCTTAAATCCATCCATCCATTATCCATCCCACTATATCCCAACTGCAGGGTCACGGGGGTCTGCTGGAGCCAAAGGGTCTTAAATCCAAAGTAAATTTTCGTTGTTCTAAAATAAAACTGCTGATAATACTATTTATGTAATGGTTCTTTTCAAAACACTGAAATGGACATGACAAGATGAAACAGAATATTACATATCCATAAATGATAGCAGTACTGTAGTTAAATATTCTGTGAAAACATATACTGTATAAAGGGACAACATTATCTTTGTTAAAATTTTATGCACAAAGCCTTTAACACAGAAACACAGTACAGTGACCAATGAAGTCATTTTGATATTATAAAGTTTTGTATAATCTTTTTGATTTTCTAACATCATGTACTGAACTTTTTAAAATATCACTATGAAAGTTTTTATACTTTTCAAAGACTTGGTAATGTACAGTGGTAAGAACTACGAGGCCTTGACTGGCAAGGTGAAGACAATTAATGGAGAACCGCTAAATTGTACCCGTGTGAAAATGTCCGCTACGTCAGACTTGCTTTCTCATGTGAACGTGAAACTACGTGAAATGAGGCGGCAGAGCTAATCACAGCCCCAAGATGTACAGGTGATTCACAAATGAGTGTGTGTGCCAGAGGATAGACTGCTTCTCTGCCCAGGGTTGGGTCTGATCAGCCATTTGAAGAGGCTGGGAAAGACTTGTCCTGTCACTCCAATGCCATTGTTATAAGTGACTTGTAAAATGTGACAAATGTCCTGGATTGTTCTGATTGGGACTTGTGCTTTATAACTGGTGCTGAATGCTGTATGGCTGAGGAGAGAAGAAGAGCATTCTGACAGCATTATGGAACCACCTCAGGATGGAGAGACATCACAGGGCACAAATGTCCAAATAACTTCAGCTCTAATTGGGACCAGTACCATTAAATAATAAATACAAATCTTCATCAGACAGAGTACCATTTATTCAAAGGAAAATTGAGTGAAAAACTATGAATATTTATTCTTTGTAAGTAGAACATTGCAACATTTGAAACATTTTGACAAGAACAGGTCATTCAGCCTAAAAACATTGACAATCCTTTAAACATTATTCCTCCAGAGAAACATCAGGTCGAGTCTTGAAGGTCCCTAAAGTTCTGAATTCTGAACAGTCAGCATGGGTTCAGAAGAGGGAGGTCGTGTTTTACTAACATGTTGGAATTCTATGAGGAGGCAACAAAAGCATACGATCAAAGTGGAGCTTATGATATTATTTATCTGGACTTTCAGAAAGCATTTGATAAGGTGCCACATGAGAGGTTGGGCATCAAGTTAAAAGAAGTGGGAGTTCAGGGTGATGTTTTTAGATGGGTGCAGAATTGGCTCAAACACAGGAAGCAGAGGGTGATGGTGCGAGGAACCTCATCAGAACTGGCCGATGTTAAGTGTGGTGACCAGCAGGGGGCAGTGCTAGGGCCGCTGCTATTTTTAATATCTATAAATGATTTAGATAGGAATGTAAGGAACAAGCTGGTTAGGTTTGCAGATGATACCAAGATAGGTGGATTAGCAGATAATTTGGAATCTGTTATATCATCACAGAAGGACTTGGATAGCAGACAGGCTTGGGCAGATTTGTGGCAGATGAAATTTAATGTCAGTAAATGTAAAGTATTACACATAGGAAGTAGTACTAGGGTGTTGTACCGTGTTAGCCATTATGAATGTAGAGAAAAGCCAAGCAAAATGACACCTTTTATTGGCTAACTAAAAAGATTACAATATGCAAGCTTTCGAGGCAACTCAGGCCCCTTCTTCAGGCAAGATGTAATCAATACATACATCAATACATACATACATACAATACATCAATACATTACATCTTGCCTGAAGAAGGCAAGACTGTCAGGTTATATAGCGCCTTGATCTGTGGAGTACAAGTCACAGGAGGTTATGCTCAACCTTTATAACACACTGGTGAGGCCTCATCTTGAGTACTGTGTGCAGTTTTGGTGTCCAGGCTACAAAAAGGACATAACAGCACTAGAAAAGGTCCAGAGAAGAGCGACTAGGCTGATTCCAGGTCTACAGGGGTTGAATTATGAGGAAAGATTAAAAGAGCTGAGCCTTTACAGTTTAAGCAGAAGAAGATTAAGAGGTGACATGATTGAAGTGTTTAAAATGATGAAGGGAATGAGTCCAGTGGATCGAGACTTGTATTTTAAAATGAGTTCATCAAGAACACGGGGACACAGTTGGAAACTTGTGAAGGGTAAATTTCGCACAAACATTAGGAAGTTTTTCTTTACACAAAGAACGATAGACACTTGGAATAAGTGACCAAGTAGTGTGGTAGACAGTAAGACGTTAGGGACTTTCAAAACTCGACTTGATGTTTTCTTGGAGGAAACAAGTGGATAGGACTGGCGAGCTTTGTTGGGCTGAATGGCCTGTTCTCGTCTAGATTGTTCTAATGTACAAAACCACCTTGTAAGCATTTACTTGAGCATCTGCCCTCCAGTATCAGATTGAGGATGGGACTCTGAGGTCTTAATGTGCTTGATTTGGAGTAATTTGGCAACACAGTACAGTACAGCAGAGTAAAGATGAATGAAGTAGTGTGCCCCTTTGTTTCTTTTGTAAAACTGAAGAAAATGGCAGCAGTACCATAGATAGATAGATCAAAAGTGCTATATGACAGACACATAGATAGCTCTTTATTTGTTCCCGGGGGAATTTCAGGTTTTTACAGAAGCTCTTTAAATATTATAACAAAGAGCAAAACTGCCCTCAAATACACACAAGAATCCAAGATGAAAGAAAAGCGATTGGCTTGCAAAGAATAAGCAAGTGATCCCAGTGAGGCGCTATACAGGCATATTGCTGTAGGTGTGAAGGAGTCCCAGGCGTATTTCTTGACAAGCTTCACATTTAACATTCACGGCTGAAAGTGTGTCAGAGAGAGGTTGTGCAACATTGTTCATTAGTTGTGGATTATTTGATTCGCTGTATTAATTGTTCTATAAGTCTGCATCTTTAATTTTTTATGTTGTATGGCTACTGTGCCACACTTTACCTACTGTATTAGGAGATGTCGCCTCTGTTCGCTGTAATCCCAATCTGCAATGAGCTGCGACCTGCTCAGGGTTTGTTTTCTGCCTTGCGTCTTCAGTTCAGCCAATGATAGAATGAATATTTTCACTTTAAGCTGATGACTTTTTCAAGCTTGTCAGGGCCAAGGTGAACACCCGTAGCCCCTCTCTGTCTAACGTCACTTTGACAGACCGTATCGGTACATGTAAAATGTCCCTCTGTCTGTAGCAGCACGTCCTCCTTCTATCTGCTCCACAGAAACTGCGCTTACAGTTAAAGCACACAGCAGAATAACATAAAAATACAACTGTCTATAATTCTTTGAACACTTTAAAGAACATGATATAAAACATAATAAAATCACTTTACACTGTGATCTTTTATATTTTGTGATCTCCTTGTATGTTGCATTAATACTACAAAGATAAATTCCTAATCCACCTTAGTGCACTTGTCCAATAAAGAGAATTTTGTTAAGGGAGACACTCTTAACAACTTCACCAGTGTAATGGATTGTGTAACCTGCAACTCATCAGCCTGTGGTTAGGGGAGAGGAAGAGACGTCAAGAGAATAAATTAAAGAAAGCTCAGTGCAAACTGGAGAAACCTGAGAAAAGAACTGACACCAGAGAGCAAAGTCAAGGAATTTAACACAAAATGACTTCAGCTGTGTGTATTTCTATAATGGCATTTCACCTGAACAGACATCACAATCAGGAAATACGATGAGCTGAATCAAATTTAGGATCTGAGTGGACAGTCACAGCATTGTCTGGGATTAGTGACACGACTTGACACAAAGAACTTTCACATGCTTCAAATCAACACGCCAAAGTTTATCTAATACAGGGGTGTCCAAATCCGGTCCTGGTGGGCCACAGTGGCTGCAGGTTTTCATTCTAACCCTTTTTCTAATCCGTGAGCAGTTTTTACTGCTAATTACCTTCATTTCCCTTCATTTTAATAGCCCTGTTT
The DNA here is from genome assembly GCF_016835505.1 of Polypterus senegalus. Lineage (NCBI taxonomy): Eukaryota > Metazoa > Chordata > Cladistia > Polypteriformes > Polypteridae > Polypterus > Polypterus senegalus. Next base: position 3,400,934 of record NC_053156.1, read on the forward strand.
TTAAGGATTCAGTCCTCTAAATTGATTTGTTTCTTCATTAAATGGCAGCCAAACAGAATTGAGATGTGAAACGAGCTAACAGATGACCAGCTAAATTGGAACATCAACCTCCAACCGATTTCACTCCAACCAGTTTCTTAATGAGAAGCCGATTCTTGCAGTGAATTATTGAATATCCTGACTTGTTGCTGCTCTCTTTCTGCCACAGCAGGCAGTTGATTTTCTGTTTTTTCTAAGACCACCGTCAAGATGTTTTGGTGACCTGAGCAGACCAACGTGACCGAGACCTTCACCTTTCTTTATTTTCAGGTTAGCTGGTCATGTGACAGCTTCTTTTGTGTCTCATTATTGTTTGGCTGCTCACTAAGGAAAAAGAAACAACTAAAGGGTCTGAGTCACGTCAAATAAAATTAAGATAAAACAAGTTAATCGGCAGCAAAAACAGCTCACTACTTAAGAAGATGGATAGGATGAGAACCTGCAGTCACTGTGGCCCACCAGGACCAGAGTTGGACACCCCTGATCTAAACACATGGATATCAATCATCGGGTATTGGTTAATGATCACTTAAAAAGACACTTGTGTTCAAATCCTCACTAAAGCATTCATTACAGAGAAATAAAATATCAAAACACACGACTGGGCACACACATCTGTATTGTGTCGTTAGATTTTTAAATGTCTTACTAACCTAAGTGAACACCCTACAGCCATTTGATCAACAGCCTGGCAGCCAGCATGCCTCATATTCCTGCCATCCATCGTGTTGCCCGTCAGAAATGGCAAACTGGCACTCACTGCACACAGCAACAAATGTTTCATGTTCATTTATTTGTGAAACTATCGCTTTGTGTGCTTTTCAGAAACCTGTGTTTTTTTTTTTTAAAAAAGTGCTGTAATGTTACCCTTCAGTTGAAGAGGGAGTGTGGATGAAAACCTCTGCTGTTCTTTTTTCATGTCCATCATGAAGTAATCACAAATATGATTCTGCCTTTCCATTTTTCAAGTTTAATTCTCTTATTGGACTATAAATAAAATGTATATTCTTGTGCCTCACATTTCATCTCCTTGAGCATATTAAATGACAAGATGTTCTGTAATATTGGTGACTGTCACTGTACCATTACACTGTGTGTTCATGTCCTACCCGGGGACCTCTTACTAGCCTTGGGCTGCTGTTTCATTTCATTCTTTCCCTTATTTACCTGTGCTGACCTCAGTTGTTTCTGTGCCTTATATATATATCTGCTGATTTCACCCTAAGCTCCATGTGCATTGCTGTGGAGTCCACCTTAGTCATCTGAGTCATGAGTCTTACTTGGAAAGGCACCTGGGGCCTCATGTATAAACAGTGCGTATGCACGAAAATGTTGTGTACGCCTGTTTCCACGCTCAAATTGCGATGTATAAAACCTAAACTTGGCGTAAATCCATGTACATTTTCATGGTAGCTCAATCCCTGGCATACGCAAGTTCTCCACTCAGTTTTGCATACTGGCGGCACCTAAGCATCAAAGCAGTGCTACTGTTCCTGTGTGGTTTCCCTTTCTTTTTTATATCCACATCCCTGACACGGCCTTATAAATACACTGAAATTAACCGCATATTGTTTATTAGTTTAAGGCATCTGATTGTAATTAACCTGTAACAATATAATGGTCCACAGAATGGCCAAACTATTCCAAATACCACAGCTGCCTTAGCGTTATTACTCTCACTGCACCACTCAGAGTATTTATATCACTGTATCTGAGTGTGAATCACAGCTCTATAGCAGCTGATCGGAAAGAGAATGATTGGTATACAGCATCAAGCACACGCTGCCTGAGCCATGCTGTCTATTTGAACTGCTCTCATACGGCAAACACTTCAGAGCCTTTCCTGTACGGACCTCGCGGTTCAGAAAGAGTTTCATTCCAAGGTCTCTAAACACACTCAATCAGTCCATCAAGTGCTCCTTGTAGAACTGTTTGTACTTATTAGTACAATCACCTCACTGTAAACTTATGACACAGTTATAATATTACACGACCTGAGCCACTTTATAAAGTGCGTATTTACATATGATGACGAAATAATTTTTAAAATGAAATGCAGCAAAATATGTTTATTATACAGATAAAACTTTAACTTAATTTAAATCTATATTGTTAATAATTAAACATGTGAAGACACGGTGTCGCAGCACTAGCGGCAAGCTTGCGCCCCGTTCAGGGATTGTTCCTGCCTCACGCTGTATTCTTCCTGGGGCTGGTGTGACACTGGAAGGATAGATGGACAGAATAATTAACACTAGAATTACCAGAGCCTACGAAAAAACTCGTAATTCCGTCCCACCTTAAATCGCTTCTTAAATCACTTCACACCTCTCCGCCATGCGCCCTTTGTCTTCTAAATGTGCTGATAAAGAGAAGCTCGGAGCAGCCGGCTATTCCATCCCCCCACCAATTTAGAACGTGCACGAACTTCTCTCAGCTCATGCCTTGATTGAGTATCTGGGAGTGAAGTGGAGTTTTAGAGTGGAAATAATAGATCGTTATTTGGAACACACGCATTTCATGTCTGTTCCGTTTCTACAGTAATCTGTGTAAACACATTGTTAAAACAGAAACGTTTTTTATATTCTAGTAGTAGATGACAAAATGTAGGCATAAACTATATAATGTATGAAGCCTGAAGTCCAAATATCAAAGAAACATTTTCACAAGAATAACACAACAATTGCGCTTTTATTCAAAAATATAACTGCAGAAACAAAAAGCCGCCTTAACATGCGACATTGACATCCGTTTATCGTAATTGCCTCTGTGGTTCAATCGAATCAGTACCCGCTTGGGAATCAAAAGGTCGCGAGTTCGATCCTGCACCATTCCGTTTTGAAAAGTAAATTGCTCTTAGTCTTACTATTTTAGAATAAAAGCATACATTTGGTTTTGGTCTGTAACAGCCGGTGCAATTTATCCTTTTAAAGGTTAGACTTTTTTTTTTTAATTCACTTTTATTCTCTCAGTCGGCGTTCAGAATCAATCCATACAACCCCATCTGACACGGCTGTTTTCATAAAGGCAGCGCTATAGCTCTGCAGTGTACCACAATGCATACTAACCCCAGGTTGCTGACACACAAACGCCGACGAAGCTGCCTTCTTCGTATCTCACCGTCACTTGATTTTCTTTTTATTCAGTTTTATTGAGTGTTCCTGTCAGTCCCCGCATGTTGCTGTATGCTGTTTCTTCTGTACTCCAGGACATGCAGAGGAGAGAATGGTAAAGAGCACTAACTTCGGCGCTATATGCAATCATCAGACACCCCCCACAATATATGTGAAAATATCATCGCACTAATGCAATATTATTTGAAAACGAACAGCGTCAGATCGGGTATGAATTTATGCAGGAAACTGGAAATTCTCTGATGTGGGACCTTCCCCCAGGGAAGAAAGTACAGTGTCAGGTGCTCATTCAGTGTAATAGGAACCATAGCACAGAGAGGTGTGTGCACCTTCAACAAGTACACGTGTCGTAAATGTAGGAAGGACGGTCCTTGGGTGTGTGGGAACTGTTAATATTTGAATGTGATGAGTTTATATAGCGCGGAATGAAAATCAGTACTTCTTAGCATTGCACCATGCAAGCTGTCGTATCAATCGCCTACTGTAACTCGCTTTCTTTTTTCTTCGGTTATACAGGTAGTCTTGAATAAAAGTGCACTTGTTTTGTTTGCGAAATGCTGTGTCTGCGTGCACTTTTCGTGGCATTACGCGTGTATTTTTTGAGCATGCCCGTTTGAGCATGCTCAAACACAGGAACATATGTTGGTGTAAAAGTATAACAAAACAACGGGCAGATGGGGAGTGTCTGATGATTGCATATAGCGCCGAAGTTACTGCTCTTTACCATTCTATTATATGAAAACGAACAGCGTCAGATCGGGTGTGAATTTATGCATGCTCAAAAAATACACGCGTAATGCCACGAAAAGTGCACACAGACACAGCATTTCGCAAACAAAACAAGTGCACTTTTATTCAAGACTACCTGTATAACCGAAGAAAAAAGAAAGCAAGTTACAGTAGGCGATTGATACGACAGCTTGCATGATGCAATGCTAAGAAGTACTGATTTTCATTCCGTGCTATATAAACTCATCACATTCAAATATTAACAGTTCCCACACACCCAAGGACCGTCCTTCCTACATTTACGACACGTGTATTTGTTGCAGTGCACACACCTCTCTGTGCTATGGTTCCTATTACACTGAATGAGCACCTGACACTGTACTTTCTTCCCTGGGGGAAGGTCCCACATCAGAGAATTTCCAGTTCCTGCATAAATTCACACCCGATCTGATGCTGTTCGTTTTCAAATAATATTGCATTAGTGCGATGATATTTTCACATATATTGTGGGGGGTGTCTGATGATTGCATATAGCGCCGAAGTTAGTGCTCTTTACCATTCTCTCCTCTGCATGTCCTGGAGTACAAAAGAAACAGCATACAGCAACATGCGGGGACTGGCAGCAACACTCAATAAAACTGAAAAAGAAAAGCAAGTGACGGTGAGATACGAAGAAGGCAGCTTCGTCAGCGTTTGTGTGTCAGCAACCTGGGGGGGGGCTTTAGTATGCATTGTGGTACACTGCAGAGCTATAGCGCGTCTTTAGTGAAAACAGCCGTGTCAGATGGGGTTGTATGGATTGATTCTGAACGCGACTGAGAGAATGAAAAGTGAATTAAAAAAAAAAAAAAAGTCTAACCTTTAAAAGGATTATAAATTGCACCGGCTGTTACAGACCGAAACCAAATGTATGCTTTTATTCTAAAATAGTAAGACTGAGAGCAGTTTACTTTTCAAAACGGAATGGTGCAGGATCGAACTCGCGACCTTTTGATTTCCAAGCGGGAACTGATTCGATTGAACCACAGAGGCAATTACGATAAACGGATGTCAATGTCGCATGTTAAGGCGGCTTTTTGTTTCTGCAGTTATATTTTTGAGTAAAAGCGCAATTGTGTTATTCTTGTGAAAATGTTTCTTTGATATTTGGACTTCAGGCTTCATACATTATATAGTTTATGCCTACATTTTGTCATCTGCTACTAGAATATAAAAAACGTTTCTGTTTTAACAATGTGTTTACACAGATTACTGTGAAATGCGTGTGTTCCAAATAACGATCTATTATTTCCACTCTAAAACTCCACTTCACTCCCAGATACTCAATCAAGGCATGAGCTGGGAGAAGTTCTTGCACGTTCTAAATTGGTGGGGGGATGGAATAGCCGGCTGCTCCTACCTTCTCTTTATCAGCACATTTAGAAGACAAAGGACGCTGGCGGAGAGGTGTGAAGGGATTTAAGAAGCGATTTAAGGTGGGACGGAATTACGAGTTTTTTCGTAGGCTCTGGTAATTCTAGTGTTAAACACGTACTACGAAGATATTTCAATGTTCCTTAATTTTTGAAGAATCAGCGTTCTAAGCTTATAGATGGCTTAACGTCTATTACAGAGCTAATTGTGTGGCGATTGGGTATTTGGAGAAAGAAAAGGAAGGACAGGAATTGGAGGTCAGTACGTTTGAAAGAGATGGCAGTGCTGCAATAAATTATTTCATTGACGGTCGCGCAGTAAGCATCTTGCAGGAGGCAGGAACAATCTCTGGACCAGGTACCAGCTCATCATTATCACTGCGCCACCGCATTCCCATGTTTAATAACATGTTTTAACTCCTATCATCATGATGATGATGACAATGATATCACGTATACATCTCAGTATTTTAATTATTCATAGAGCTGTAATATCACGAATGTAATGGATTCTGTGTCCTGTCAGAGGAAGAGAAAGCCCGTTGTGATTCACACACATAGAGCACATAGAAGAACAAATACAAAACAAAGCATTTAATGTGCTACTTTAGTTACGTTGGGATTTGAGAGACTAGTAAATCAAAAGATTTTAAGATGAAGTTTATGATGTTCTTCTTTAATGACAAAATAAACTACGTGATTACAGAGGAAATTTCAAGATTAAAGTTGACATTTTGAGCTTTTTCTCCCACTGTGTGCCTATTTTTTTTTTTCCTCTGTACCCTAATAAGCTTTCATATGACACTCAGTTGGTGGGCTACGACTCGCCTTTACATGGCAACTTATCTGATATCTGTCAACTTCTTTTTTTATTTCGGGCACTGTGCGACTTTGTGAACTTGAACTTTCTCTATGTCACTTGATCGACTTCCTTTTGTTGTTTATACCACTGTTTAAACCAACAAATAGTACGTTTTTCTTAGCCTCCACTTGGTATTTGCTGAAATTCTTCTTTTTTCCCCCGTGCTTTTGCCATTGCCTTTTCACAGAACGCTGTGATTAAGGGCTATTTTTATTGATTTGCATATTCAAAGAGGCATAATTCTGGGAGGAGTTTGGGAGTGGCAGCAGATGTGTGCACGTGCGTTACTTTTCACGCTGACCAGGATTTATGGAGCGGAAGAACATGGAAGTTGGCAAACGCACAGAATTAGGCATCTGGATTTTTTTTTGTGAATGAACATTTCCTCTTTTGTCCGTACGCCATGTTTTAGTATGAATTCTACGCACGCCATTATGCATGAGGCCCCTGGTGTGGAATATTGTTTTATAATTCTACTATTACCCTCAAATTACCTTACTTGCTTTCTTCTAGGGCCTCAATATGTTTTCCCAGGATAAGTGAACTTCACAGGTTTGTTACTCTCACAGCTTAACACACACACACACACACATACACACAGACCCTAAACACATAAGTGACAAATGAATGACACATGCACAGCCCATCACTCCCTAGCACTTTAAAAAACTTACTTTTCTTTGGCATGAACAGCGTTTGTAGTCTTAGATATAATCTCAGACCTAAATATTACTTTGGTCTCCAAGAATATATGTAAACATACAAAGGGTCAGCATCCTTGGCTGTCTTACTTTTACTGTTCTGTTATTTATTTATTTATTTTTTTTTAACAATGTGTTTATTGTTTTTAATTATACAAAACAGGTAGCATAGAAACAAATTTCCATTTCGTCACAATTATTTCCCACCCCAACAAGAGAACATCACTCTCTTCTCCCCTGTAGATATACAAAGAGTTCTTTTACACGAGACAATTAAATGCAAAACAAATATTGCAAGGTACCCAAAAACCAAATATACATTACTGTACTTTACACATAAAAGTTACCTTTTCCAAAAAAAAATAATAAAAAATTATACATAGTTACACCTCTTGTAATAAATGACCAATATTATTGTTGTTAATGTAGTACTTAAATGGCTTCCATATTTCTTCATATACATCCATTTTGTTTTTAATAAAATATGTTACATTTTCCATGACCATACACTGTGCCATGGCATTAATCCAAGTTCCAATAGATGGCGGATCAGGCCTTTTCCAGTTAAGAGCTATCGTTTTTTTAGCTTGTAATATAGCATAATCTATGAATTTGCGCTGCTGAAGATTTAGTTTAAGGTTCTTTGGATATAAATGTAGCAAAATCATTTTTGCATCTAAGGGAATATTCAAGGGTACAATTATCTTTGTAATATTAATCACTTCCACCCAAAAGTCTCTAATAATGTTACATTCCCAAGCACAATGTACAAATGAACCCTGTGCCTCTCTACATTTGAAACATGTATCAGGAATATTTTTATTAAACCTATTTATTTTGACAGGAGTTATATAAGTCTGCATCAACCAGTTATATTGAAGTAGTTTTAAGCTAACGCTCCCTAACTGTTTCTGAGAATTTTTACAAACTTGTCTCCATTCATCCTCAGATATATCCTCGTTCAATCCCGTCTTCCATAATTCAAGTTTCGGTGTTGTTTGATTCAGTAGACCCTGATACAAGCCAGTTGTAAAAAACTGATATTAATCCTTTATTGTTGCATTTCTTAGTAATTAATTCCTCCAAAGAAGAAAGTACTGGCAAGTTTAGTGCTTGATTCTGTCTAGAAAGAACAAAGCTCCTTATCTGTAAATATTTAAAGAAATGTTTTCTTGGAATATTATATTTATTAGATATCTGCTCAAACGACATCAACGTTCCCTCCTCAAAAAGATCACTAATTTTGCTTAATCCCTTTTCAGCCCACAACCGGAATCCTGAGTCCTTCGTGCCTGGTTTGAATAATGTGTTGCCCCAAATGGGACTATACTGGGATGAAGAGTCATCTATTTTCATGTATTCTCTAACTTCACACCATACTCCAATCATATTACAAACTATGGGATGCTTGGTGACTGTTTTCAGTTGTTTAATCTTATCTGAATATATATACAAGTTTAAAGGTAACGCAAAAACCACATGACTCCATATCCACCCAGGATGGTTTATTTCCAGAGGAAAAATAAAACATTATTGTTCTTAATTGTGCAGCTAAATAGTACCAGTGCAGGTTGGGACATTTTAACCCTCCAGTGTCAAATGGAAGATAGAGAAGAGAGAGACGAACTCGAGGGCATTTCTTGTTCCAAATAAATTTCCTGAATAATGAATTAATCTTTGAGAACATTCCAGCTGGTGGCGCCAAGGGGATATTTTGGAATAAATACATGAATTTAGGCAAAATGTTCATCTTCAATATATTTATCCTTCCTATCAATGAAATTGGTAAAGATAACCATCTCTCCAGATCTTTAAATGTTGATTCCATTATAACATTATAGTTTGTAGAGATTATATTTTCTAATTGGGGAACAATTTTGATACCCAAATATGTAAAGCTGGGTGATATTTTCAAGGTAAATAAATGTGATGTATCTGGACAGCTATCTTTATTCAGCAGCAGTAACGATGATTTTGATGTGTTCACTTTATAACCCGATATATTTCCGAATTGATCGATCAGATCTAAAAGTGCTGGAAGAGAGGCGTTTAATTGTTTTAGGAATAACACTACATCATCAGCAAATAAAGCTATTTTATGTTCCTTGCCACCTAGTTTAATCCCTTGTATGTGGTTATTTGCTCTTACGGCTATTGCTAGCGGTTCTATAGCCAAAATGAATAAAAGTGGGGACAATGGTGAGCCTTGAGGGCAACCTCTTGTAATATTAAAAGGCTCAGAAATCATCTCATTGGTTAAAACTTCAGCCATTGGGTTGGAGTGTAATAATTTGATCCAATGTAAAAATGATTTTCCAAATCCGAATTTTACGAGAACGTCAAAGAGATAAGCCCATTCGATCCTATCAAAAGCCTTCTCTGCATCGAGCGATAGAAGAGCAGTATCCTTTTCCTCTTTTTGGCTATGCAAAATATTTAAAACACGTCTTACGTTGTAGAAATCCCTGTCTATTCTTAATGAACCCGTTCTGATCATCACCCACAATGCCCGGGAGTACAGTCTCTAGCCTTTTTGCCAAGATTTTACATATTATTTTGGTATCTGTGTTTATCAGACTAATAGGACGCATATTTCCACACTTTGTATTCGGTTTTCCTGGTTTTGGTAAAAGAATGATTAAAGCCTCTCTCATAGACTTAGGAAGACAGACATTATTATAACATTCTATATACATATCATAGAGTGGCTTAACCAATTTATCACTGAAATATTTATATAAGTCGATGGGCAGGCCATCAGGTCCTGCTGTTTTACCACCTTTTAATGTCTTTATAGCCTCCGTAATTTCAACTGTCGTAATCTCACCATCTAATTTAATTTTAAGTTCCTCAGATATTTTAGGAATGTTGAGGTTATCAAGAAACGCGGAGTGAGCATCAGTCGTGGCCTTACATTCAGAGCAATATAGTTTTTCGTAGAAGTTTCTAAACGGTTTATTAATTTCCAACGGGTCTACAGTCATATTTCCATTTTCATCTTCAATACTGATAATTGCTCTCTCTAATTCCTGTTGTTTTATACGCCAAGCAAGAAGTCTGCCTGGTTTTTCTCCCTGCTCATAAAATTGCTGCTTTAATCTTACTAAATTAGCTGCTGCTTTTTCATATGTTTTTTCATTATATTGGGTTCTTAACAATAGCAAGTCTTTTAAAACATCATCAGTATTTTGGCCTGCTTGTAAACTTTTTTCCTCGAGTGAATTTTTGTTTCAAGTGTTTTATATTTCTCCTGTTTCTCTTTTGTCTTCCTACTCGTATAACTTATAACTTGTCCTCGTATAAAGGCTTTAAAGGCTTCCCATCTGATTATAGCTGATGTTTGGGTAGTGTTATGTTCAAAATAGTAATCAATTTGATCCCCTAAGAATTCAAGAAATCTTTTGTCTTGCATCCATTGTATTTGAAATCTCCATTTAGTACGATTATAAAAAACTTTGGTACAACATATGTCAAAGATACAAGAGCATGGTCCGAAATAAGAATACTACTATATTGACAATTTCTGATACATGAAATTAGTTCGGCTGAAATCAGAAAGTAATCTATTCTTGAGTACCCTTTAGAAGTACTCGACCAACATGAATATTCCCTTTTTATTGGGTTTTGAGCCCTCCAAATATCCACCAAGTTAAGTTCCTTTATAAAATATTGTAAAGCTTTTCTAGACCTTACATGGGTATGATCCTTACCAGTTGACCGGTCCTTATTGGGTTGCAAAACACAATTGAAATCACCTGCCATAATGTGTTTTCCGGGCATTGTGGAGATTCTCAAAAATAAATCATTATAAAAATCTGCGTTATCATCATTAGGTCCATATACATTAATCAGATTAATCCGAGTTGATAAAATGTTTCCCTGTACAATCAAAAATCTACCTTTGGGGTCTTTAGTTATTTTATCAATGCGCAAAGGAATAGACTTATGAATCATAATTATAACTCCTCTGGAATTCGAACAGTACACTGAAGACAATACCTGACCCGGCCATCTACGCTTAATTTTGATTATCTCATGATCTAACATGTGTGTTTCCTGTAGGAACACAATTTTGGCTCTTATCTGTTTTATTCTATCCATTACTTGTTTTATTTTAGTTAGTTTACGTAGGCCTCTACAATTCCAAGATACACATTCAACCAAAACGTCTGTCATTTTTATAATGTCATAATTAACATAAATAAAGGTAAATTACCTTAGTGCAAGAATAACAATAAGAACCTATAAAGGGTACCATTTGAAATAAAACCCAAAACGAAAGGAAGAGAGCAACCCACCCAGAACCCAGGCCTGATTCCTAGAACATACAGGCTCCCCAAAACCCCTAAGTAACTTCCCTCCATTATCAGGAATAGGTCCACACTATACTGAGGAACTATTCTCCTGTAAGCCAAAACTCAGCTCAATTACTTGTCTATGGTAAAAAAAAAAACCAGATAAGATATTTTATCTATCAGCTGAAAATAAAATATGTTATACTACATGCACGTACTTTTCAGCTCTCACATACAAAGCACCTAATTACACTTTAGGAAGAAAACAAAGGAGAAAACTAAATAAAATAAAATATATCTTTAAACAGTACTTATTTAACGCTTTATATTAGTATTCCAAGAGACTCAAGTCTGTAAGTAGTACGATGTCATGTTTCCAGCAAATTTAGGCCCTACATACCTCTTAGTTTCCAGCAGCCTCATCTGACAAGACCTCAAGTTCAATAAATAAGTTCAATAAAAGTTCTCATCAAGTCACACTTAATTTAATCATCCTCAGTCACTGGCTCCAGTTTCTTGATGTACTTATTCACGTCCGTTGGCGTATTGAAGACGACAGTACGGTCATCGTTGGTCAGCAGGAGCCGTGCGGGGTATATTACCCGGTGCTTGTCCAGACCGAGTTCCCGTAACCGCTTCCTCACTCCGTCGTAACTCCTCTGTCGCTTATACACCTCCGTTGGCAAGTCAGGAAGAAATCTTATTTTGTTGTTTTGGTACATCACCTCTTTCTGTATCCGCGCAGCTTTCAAGATATTTTCTCTGTCCTTGTAGTTTAAGCACTTGATGATAATAGTTCTCGGGTACGTAGTGGAACTTTGGTTCGCTGTTATCCGGTGCGCTCTCTCCAAAACCGGCGGCGTTATCTTCAGAGTATCCGCTATCCATTTTTCCATAAAGGAACAGGTATCATTGCCTTCTACTTTCTCGGGTATGCCCAGTACACCCAGGTTATTACGTCTACTCCTCCCTTCTAAGTCTTCGACTTTGTTATTGAGGTTTTCTGTCTTGTTTTCAAGTTTTTCGATAGTTACTTTCAGGTTTTGTAACTCGTCTTCTCCCGTAGATATTCGCCTTTCGGCCTCCATGATACGCCCACTACAGTCTTTCACGTCCTTTTGGACAATTCTTATTTCCGTCAGTACACCGTCAATTTTTGTGTTAAAGTCTTGTTTGAATGAGGTTATGGCAAGCATGAGGTCCTTTATTGATGGATTTTCCATGTTTATGACTTGTTCAGCATCCGCGGACACGTCAGTGTGTGCCTGCTCCATTGAGCATGGCTCCCCTTCAGCTAGCTCCTGACCTGCATCCTCGCAGCTCTCCATCGTTTTCTTCTCCTTAGCCGCTTTTTTTGGCATGTTTGAAGTAGTTTACTCTTGTGCTTACAATTTTGTCTCTTTATATGACCTCTCTCTGGAATATTATACAGGATTTATTGAAAAGCAATTAAGCACGAGGAAAACGCGTCTGCTCACCTTGCCGCCATACCCGGAAGTCCTGTTCTGTTATTTCTAATGTTATCAGAGTGTACGGCAATCTCCTACTGCTCCAGGTGCTCTTAATATTTACTTTATTACTTCAATCACTCTAGATATAAACATATGATATTTATTTATTTATTTATTTATTTTTATATTTTTATAAATTTTTTTGCAATCCATACAAATCAATCAAGTTTTTACAAAAGAAAAATTGAGTTAAGGACAAATCGATCCCCACCCCTGAGAGAGAGCAAGGCAAACGGTGTGAAATTTAAGGCTTGTAAACATACCTAAATTAATAAATTCTCTGTGCTTTATAAACTTATTTTAAAATATTACTGATTAGATCCTGCCATGTTTTGAAAAAAGTCTGTACAGATCCTCTAACTGAGTATTTGATTTTTTCCAATTTCAAATAATATAACACATCGGTTTCCCACTGACTTAAAAGAGGAGAGTTTGGGTTCTTCCAGTTTATCAGAATAAGTCTGCGTGCCAAGAGTGTAGTGAATGCCATCACAATTTGTTTGTCTTTCTCCACTTTAAGCCCCTCTGGAAGAACCCCAAACACAGCTGTTAATGGGTTAGGAGGGATTGTGAGTCCAAGGCTGTCTGAAAGGTAATTAAAAATTTTTGTCCAGAATGATGTTAATTTGGTGCAGGCCCAGAACATGTCACCCAGTAAGGCTGGAACTAGTTTGCAGCGTTCGCAGGTTGGATCATGTCCTGGAAACATTTTGGAGAGTTTAAGACGAGACAGATGTGCTCGATTGTTTTAATGTGTGCTCCATTTTGTAAGTAATGAGAAGTTCAGAGAGGTAAGCAGGGCCTTGGCCATTTAAGGTTTTATATGTTAGAAGGAAGATTTTGCAATCATCCCTAAGCTTAATGGGAAGTGAGTGTAAACAGTTAAGAACAAGAGTTATGGGGTCATTCTGCTGAGTTCTTTTAATGGTTTTACAGTAGCATTTTGAGTTAACTGAAAACTGCACAGAGAACGGTATGAATAGCTAGTGAACAACACATTGTTATGCCCACTACACCACCAGGTTGGGGTCTGCAGTAGTGATGGCTATCACTAGTGTCCAGCATCAGTGTGGGCCAGTGCTTGACCAGCCTGGGGGACACATCAGGGTGATGTTCTGTCCTATATATCGCACAAATGTCTCTTTCAAAGGTGTGATGGCCCAAGCCTTACACATGCTAAGTGGCCTGCTGTACCCCATGCTGCAGTGGTTCCCGGGGAACCAAACAACCTCACTTGGTGGAATGCCAATAATTTTGAGATGGAAGAAACCTGATTTAGGCAACGTTGTAATAAGCACTTTAAATGACATGCTAGAATCAAAGATAACTCCTAGATTGCGGGCTGATTCAGTAAAATTAATGGGGATTCCAGCTGAGTTAAATGATGACAAAATATTGTTGTGATCAGCGCCGTTCACTCCAACAATTAACATCTCTGTTTTATCTGTGTTTAAAGACAAGTAGTTCTCATCCAAGATAGGTAATTCTCATTAACTATTTTAAGCAAATAGTTCAAATCAGTCAGCATCACTGCTACCAAACATTCCATCCACTGAAACAACGTCTACAGCTCACTGCCCTCTCACCCTGCCACTACCACCATAACTCCCAGAGAGTCCCCCCATCTGACTCTCAAAGTCTTTGGATCCCCCATGTTTTACTATGAGGCTAAAAGGGTGAATGGAATAACTGACATGTCAAAATATGTTGAAGTCCCCCTGTCAGACTTGAATATTTCACCCTGTTCTATATATATATATAGTATAGGGGTGTGCAAAAGTAGGTTTACAGTTGTGAGTTCACTGGAATCATCATAACCTGTATGTCTTTCTCCATATGAACAACTGTAAACCTACATTTGCGCACCCCATAGAGGGTAATGTGAACTCAGAGGAAAAGGGTCATGAAACTGGGACAGGTGGGCAAAAGTAGGTTCACATCTGCTTCACATCCTACATGACCTTCTGCATCCAAGCCTGCATGGCCCACTGCTCCTGAGGGGACGTAGACATTTTTCCAGCCCTGTTGGAAACTACATGTCCCTCTGCCTCCCAGCCAGCATGACTCTTTACCAGCTCCGGCTACATGACCTCTGCTACTCCATTAGGCCCCATACCACTCCTGCCTCTTTTAAGTTACATGACCCTTTGTCTTTTTCACTATTAAGCTCCCTCCACCACCTTTAAATCAGAGTTCAGGCTCCTCACACCCTCGGGCCAGTGGCAAATGACTCCAACCTAGGACTCATTTTTTTGGATGACCATCTGTCTTTTTCACTATTAAGACCAGCCTCCCCATTCCAATCCACCCACCTGTTGGCATTTGGGTTACTCACAACCCAGAGACGACAGTGAATGGGCATCTGGTCATGTACCCCGCTGAGGTACCCCCGGCCATCTTCTGGGCATGTGAGAGAACATAGAGACAGAGGGGGAGGGTTTTCTGGGTTATGGAGCCTGGACAGATGTGAGGTCTAGAGGGGGGTAAGAGAAAGGGTAACAAAAGTTTGGCTCGAGAGCTGACTTTCAATGGATGGCAGTGAGGGACCTGCTCTACTACGTACGACACCCTGACCCCGAATCAGGTCGTCTATGAATGATTTAGCAAGGGTTGCCCATGAATGTGCGGTGCAAAAGAGGATGAGGGAGCAGAGGCTCATCTGCGTTGCTCCTTGGATCCATCTCAAATGGCCCTCCATGCCAGTCTGCCACACCCCACAGGTGGTTGGCAGCCTTCGGCTATCCCAGGCCCACTGAGGCTTCATGGCACTAGGGTGTTTCATCATCATGTTTAGGAGGGATTCTGACTTAGGGCGTTCAGTCATTATCCCGCACATGGTAGCTTCACACCATTGGGTCCTCAGCCAAGCACATGCACTAAATGTCTGAACTTGTGGTTCCTCTCATACTATGCAGGATTGCTATTGCGATAACACCATCAGTAGGGTAAAACTAACCTCTCTCACGACGGTCTTCACCCAGCTTGCGTTCCCTATTATTGGGTGAATAATCCAATGGTTGGTGAATTCTGCTTCACAGTGATTGGAAGAGCCGACATTGAAGGATCAAAAAGCGATGTCACTATGAACGATGCCACGAGTGTGGCTCGGGTGCTTGACACCTGAAGCAAGAGTCCAGCAGGGCTCCCCCTCATCCCTCACCGGGTGAGTGAAAAAAACGATAAGAGTAGTGGTCTTTCATTGGCAGCGCACCATGGCCCGGGCGGGACCTGGGGTATCCTACTTATTCTATGCCTCTTATGTATCTTCACAGTGCCAGATTAGATTCAAGCTTAACAGGGTCTTCTATCCCCGCTGATTTAGCAAAACCCATTCCCTTGGCTGTGGTTTCGCTAGTATGTAGGGACAGTGAGAATCTCGTTCATCCATTTATGTGCATCATTAATTAGATGACAAGGCATGTGGATAGTTAAGAGCCCATTGCTAGGCATATTCCAAGTATCACATCCAGGGAGGCTCAGCAGAAAAGTGAGTTTTGTACCTAAGATGTATCCCCAATCCTTGTACTAAGTGGTAATCTAATGCTATTTCCACCTGATAAAAAACTAACTTAGTGATCTGTAGGATGAGGACATGTGAACTAATTCCCATAAGAAGCACTCTAATGTGTCGCTCTAATACTATTTCCTGAAGAAAATACTAACTGGGTCGAATTTCATTGTTGAGTAATTGAGCAGGTGGTATGGAAAATAAAAAAATTATGTATTAGCAGTATTAGCATAAATAGACATAAAAGTAATTAACAGCTTCTGAAGCATTAGATTTAGCATAATTTAGATATGTCAAGCAAATAGTTAAATAAAGACATTAGTCTTTATTTATTTTCTAGTTAAGCTTGAAGCAAAATTACCAAATATTGGGAAAGGAAGGATAGAGCAGGAAGAGAATGACGTACAGAAACTACTTGAGGACAACAGAAGGGGGAATGAGTGAGTCAGCAGAAACAGCAAATGCATTGTTACAATGAGGTCAAGATGATGGAATGTATAGAAAATAAAATTAGTGTATTCATGTATTAGCATAAATAAATATAGAAAAATATATAAGCATTAACCTTAGTGCAGAAATTAATGCAAGTCAGGCCTGCCAAGTAAATGATTAAAGAAAAGCACATGTCAGATTTCTTTTTAATTAAAGTTTAGCTTTAAGCCATCCATCCATCCATACATCCATTCTCTTCCGCACATCCGAGGTTGGGTCGCTGGGGCAGCAGCTTGAGCAGAGAGGCCCAGACTTCCCTCTCCTCAGCCACTTCTTCTAGCTCTTCCGGGGGAATCCCGAGGCATTCCCAGGCCAGCCAGGAGACATAATCCCTCCAGCATGTCCTCGGTCTTCCCCGGGGCCTCCTCCTGGTCAGACGTTCCCGGAACACCTCACCAGGGAGGTGTCCAGAAGGCATCCTGATCAGATGCCCGGGCCACCTCATCTGACTCCTCTCGATGCGAAGGAGCAGCGGCTCTACTCTGAGTCCCTCCCGGATGACTGAGCTTCTCACCCTATCTTTAAGGGAAAGCCCAGACACCCTGCGGACGAAACTCATTTCAGCTGCTTGTATTTGCGATCTCGTTCTTTCGGTCACTACCCATAGCTCATGAGCATAGGTGAAGGTAGGAACGTAGATCGACTGGTAAATTGAGAGCTTTGCCTTACGGCTCAGCTCCTTTTTCACCACAACAGACGAATGCAGTGCCCGCATCACTGCGGACGCTGCACCGATCCGCCTGTCGATCTCACGCTTCATTCTTCTCTCATTCGTGAACAAGACCCTGAGATACTTGAACTCCTCCACTTGGGGCAGGATCGCTCCCCCAACCCTGAGAGGGCACTCCACCCTTTACCAGATGAGGACCATAGTCTCAGATTTGGAGGTGCTGATTCTCTTCCTAGCTGCTTCACGATTCAGAGAGAGCTGAAGATCATGGCCTGATGAAGCAAACGGGACAACATCACCGGCAAAAAGCAGTGACCCAATCCTGAGTCCACCAAAACCGGACCCCCTCAACACCCTGGCTGCTCCTAGAAATTCGGTCCATAAAAGCTATGAACAGAATCGGTGACAAAGGGCAGCCCTGGCGGAGTCCAACTCTCACCGGAAACGGGCTCGACTTACTGCCGGCAATGCGGACCAAGCTCTGACACCGGTTGTACAGGGACCGAACAGCTCTTATCAGGGGGTCCGGTACCCCATACTCCCGGAGCTCCCTCACAGGATTCCCCGAGGGACACGGTCGAACGCCTTTTCCAAGTCCTCAAAACACATGTAGACTGGTTGGGCAAACTCCCATGCACCCTCCAGGATTCTGCTAAGGGTGTAGAGCTGGTCCACTGTTCTGCGACCAGGATGAAAACCACACTGTTCCTCCAGAATCCGAGGTTCGACTATCCAACGGACCCTCCTCTCCAGGACCCCCGAATACATTTTTCCAGGGAGACTGAGGAGTGTGATCCCTCTGTAGTTGGAACACACCCTCCGGTCCCCCATTTTAAAGAGGGGGACCACCACCCCGGTCTGCCAATCCAGAGGCACTGTCCCCGATGTCCATGCGATGTTGCAGAGACGTGTCAACCAAGACAGTCCTACAACATCCAGAGCCTTGAGGAACTCCGGGCGTATCTCATCCACCCCCAGAGTCCTGCCACCAAGGAGTTTTTTGACCACCTCGGTGACCTCAGCCACAGAGATGGAGGAGCCCACCTCCGAGTACCCAGGCTCTGCTTCTGATCCTAGGAGCTCTGTTGTCTGGGGCTTTATGCCCCTGGTAGGGTCACCCAAGTCAAACTGGTCCTAGGTGAGGGATGAGACAAAGAGCGGTTCAATAGACCTCTTATGACGAAGAAAAAATTTGGACGGCGTTTTCCCTTGCCCAGATGCGGGTCACTGGGGCACCCCTCTGGAGCTAGGTCTGGAGGTGGGGCTCGATGGTGAGTGCCTGGTGGCCGGGCCTGTACCTATGGGGCTCAGCCTGGCACAGCCCGAAGAGGCAACGTGGGTCCCCCTTCTCATGGACTCACCACCTATAGGAGGGGCCAAGGAGGTCGGGTGCAGTGTGAGTTAGGTGGTGGCCGAAGACGGGGACCTTGCCGGTCTGATCCTCGGCTACAGAAGCTTGCTCTTGGGACGTGGAATGTCACGTCTTTGAAGGGGAAGGAGCCTGAGCTAGTGCGAGAGGTTGAGAGGTTCTAACTAGATATAGTTGGGCTCACCTTGACGCACAACTTGGACTCTGGAACCAATCTCCTTGAGAGGGGCTGGACTCTCTACCCCTCTGGAATTGCCACTGGTGAGAGGCGCTGAGCGGGTGTGGGCATACTTATTGCCCCCCAACTTGGAGCCTGTGCATTGGCATTTACACCGGTGGACGAGAGGGTAGCCTCCCTCCACCTTCGGGTGGGGGGACGGGTCCTGACTGTTGTTTGTGCGTATGCGCTGAACAGCAGTTTGGAGTTCTCACCCTTTTTGGAGTCCCTGGAGGAGGTGCTAGAGGGCATACTTTCTGTAGACTCCCTCGTACTGCTGGGAGACTTCAATGCTAATGTGGGCAATGACAGTGAGACCTTGAAGGGCGTGATTGGGAGGAATGGCCCCCCGATCTGAACCGGAGCGGTGTTTTGTTATTGGACTTCTGTGCTCGTCACGGATTATCCATAACGAACACCATGTTCAAGCATAAGGGTGTTCATATGTGCACTTGGCACCAGGACACCCTAGCCCTCAGTTCGATGATTGACTTTGTGGTCGTGTCATCGGACTTGAGGCCACATGTCTTGGACACTCGGGTGAAGAGAGGGGCGGAGCTGTCAACTGATCACCACCTGGTGGTGAGTTGGCTTCGATGGTGGGGGAGGATGCCGGTCAGACCTGGTAGGCCCAAACATGTTGTGAGGGTCTGCTGGGAACGTCTGGCAGAGTCCCATCAGAAGCAGCTTCAACTCCCACCTCCAGCAGAACTTCGACCACATCCTGAGGGAGGTGGGGGACATTGAGTCCGAATGGGCCATGTTCCGTGCCTCTATTGTTGAGGCAGCTGACCGGAGCTGTGGCCGTAAGGTGGTCGGTGCCTGTCGTGGCGGCAATCCCCGAACCCGTTGGTGGACACCGGCGGTGAGGGATGCCGTCAAGCTGAAGAAGGAGTCCTACCGGACCATTTTACCCTGTGGGACAGCTAATAGGTACCGGCAGGCCAAGCAGAATGCGGCTTTGGTGGTTGCTGAGGCAAAAACTCGGACGGCTTCAAGGAGATTCTGGTCCACCGTCCGGCAAGTGCAGTGTTAACACTGTATATGGTGGGGATGGTGCGCTGCTGACCTCGACTCGAGACATTGTGGGTCGGGGAGTACTTCGAAAACCTCTTCAATCCCACTAACATGCCTTCCAATGAGGAAGCTTTAAGCCACCAAGTATAAAATAGCTTGAAAGCCAAGGAAGGGGAAGTGATAAGAGAAAGCCCAAAAATAGAAGAGGAAACATCTGCCAGGCCGAGGCCAATCAAAATAAGCAAAAACAGAAAGTAAAAATGAACAACAGACAGTAAAAATACCGGTGGACAGCTGCAGAAAGAAAATCAGGATATAATAATGGTTCCCATGAGAACTCGAGGTACCGGCTGGACAGGTGCAGAATGAGCTAAATTGAGCAAGGTCAGGAAGATAAGAAATAACTATATAAACTGTGATTCTTGGCCTATTCAGTACTCAGTCCAATTTGGCTGTATTTGGTTGAGTCCGTGTTATTATTATTGTTGTTTTATTGCAATAAAACCATGGATTCTGTTTGCCTATCCTGTGTCTCTTAATAGCCTTCATTTCAGGTAAAAAGCTTTTGGTGACAATTTTTTGCCATAACAGTGGGGGGGAGGGGGGTGTAGCAGAAGTTCTAAATCTAATTTGAGTTGAAGAAACTGACTAAATGGCCTACTTCCACTTCTTTGAATAGTCTAGCTTGGGGAAGGGGTGCTCAAGGGACTGGGTCCCCCCAGAAAGGCCTTTTCCATTCAGACCATATAACAGTGAACTCCTGGATTAGGATCACAGAGGAATTATTGGCATTCCACCACCATTATGTGCAGGTTATTCAAATGATTATGCCCCTATGGAAAGGCTCTCATCAGTACTAGATTATTTCTGAGTAGAGAGACATGTCTCTGGGTATCCCCCTCTCTCAATTTTTATATTAATCGATAAAAGATAGATGCCATGATCCCTCACTGGAAGAGATTTCATGATGAGACATGTTAATCTATAGGTTCCACACATGGTGGTGTTATTCCATCAATTCCTTAGGTTTCATCTTATTCCCATTAGTAGAGCCATTTGTCACTGAGACCATACAACCGTGATCTCCAGGATCGAGACAATGGAGGAAATATTGAGACCTTACCAACTTTCCATGGAGGAAACTATTTTGCCAACTCAACCTTGACTTTGGTTTCACTAGACAGTAAATAAGTAGGTAGAATGGGAACTGTCATAGGAAGTTACTCTCGTTGTTTGCCTGCACTTCATTGAAATTCTTCACTTTGACATTCAGAGCACTGAGCAGAAATCAGATTGCGTCAACACCACTCTCCAACCTTCACAATGCTTTGTTTTAATTAAACAGTCGGATTCCCCTGTTCTGCACCAGTTCTAAGCCAGCTGCTAGGCATTACCAAAGGCCACACGCTTGCCCCCAAGGCCCCCGTGTGCAGTCGCAACTCACACTCAGCCCTGCTTCTAACTCCAGCCTGACTCACCCAGCCCTTAGAGCCAATCCTTATCCCGAAATTACGGATCTGGCTTGCCAACTTCCCTTTTCTACATTGTTCTAACATTGCAGAGGCTGTTCACTTTGGAGACCTGCTGCGGATATGGGTACGGCCTGGTGTGAGATTTAAACCCTCTCCCCTGGATTTTCAAGAGCTGGCAAGGACTCTCTGGATGCCACCGATGACTTTACATCCTATGAGGCATTCATTTTAAATATTAAAACAGATTCCAACACAATTATAGTGCTAGTCTACAGACAACAAGGGTCAAATACTTGTTCATGAACGAATTTAGCAACCTTTTATCTGATTTGGCTATAAATTATGATCACGTAGTACTGATGGGGGATATTAATGTACACATTGATGTGGAAACTGACACTTTTAGCAAATGTTTTACTTATTTATTAAACTCAGCAGGATTTTGTCAGATTGTCAAAGGTCCAACTCATAATCATAACCACACATTAGATTTAATTATGACTTACAAAGTTGAAATTCAAAATTTAAATATTACTCCATTAAATGAAGTTATTTCTGATCACTACTTAATTACATTTGATTTAGTTCTGCCCTTGCCAACGCACTCACAGATTAAAACAAAGACAGTGTGACATCTAGATTGCAATTCTGCTTCAAAATTTATAGATACTTTGAACAAGTCGAGTGTAATTGTGAAAAACCATTTAGATCAGTTAACATCAAATGTAAATGTGGAAAACAATTTAGATCAGCTGACATCACATTATAATGTGACCTTGAGAGATGCTCTGGACGCAGTGGCTCCCCTTAAAACAAAAGCACATAGAAACTCTCCCTGGTTTAATGAAAACACTCGAGCTCTTAAATTAGAGTGTCGAAAACTGGAGCGATGATGGAGAACAACAAAGCTACATGTTTTTTAAATTGCATGGAGAGAGAGTGTTAAAAAAATATAAAAAAAAGCTATCTTTAAAGCTCGCTCAGAATACTATTCTACAATAATAGCAATAATAAAAATCCTTGTGTACTGTTTAGAACAGTGGCTAAATTAACAAATGGGAATTCAGATCTACAGTGCAAAATACCAACAGATATTAGCAGTACAGACTTTATGAACTTCTTCAATGAGAAAATTAAAATTATAAGATCCCAGATCTCTGCATCACAGTACAAACCTGTAACTGAGCAGGAAGTCTTAGCTTTAATTTCTAAAATGAAGCCCACTACTTGTTCCCTAGATCCAGTGCCAACAAAACTAGTAAAAAGTGCCATGGATGTTCTTGCAGCGCCTATTCTAAACATTATCAATAGTTCATTATTGCATGGCACAGTACCTGATGCACTAAAAGTGTCAGTCATTAAACCATTACTTAAAAAGTCAGACCTAGACCCACACATACTAAATAATTATAGGCCTATTTCAAATTTACCGTTTCTCTCTAAAATACTAGAAAAAGTAGTCGCCAGTCAGCTTCAGTCACACCTTACGCATTACAATTTATTTAAGAAATTCCAGTCTCGTTTCCACACTGGTCATAGTACAGAAACGGCACTAACGCGGGTTGTAAATGACATTCTGATATCCTTTGATGAAGGAAACTCCACTGTAATTATGTTGTTGGACTTAAGTGCAGCATTTGACACCACTGACCATTCTATTTTACTGCACAGGCTAGAAAATGATGTTGGGCTTACAGGCCCCGTGCTCGCTTGGTTCAGTTCTTATTTATCAAATCGATTCCAATATGTACAGAAATGTGCTGACAGGACTCCATTATATACAGAAGTTCAATATGGTGTCCCGCAGGGCTCAGTACTGGGACCTTTACTGTTTTCACTTTACATGCTTCCACTGGGATCTCTCATTTGGAAACATAATGTTAATTTTCACTCGTATGCAGATGACACCCAGTTATACCTCTCATTTAGATCAAATGAAATTTCTCCCATGTTGTCTTTAACTAGTGTGTTAATGAATTAAAGGAGTGGATGGATGAGAACTACTTGTCTTTAAATACAGATAAAACAGAAATGTTAATTGTTAGAGGGAATGACGCTGATCACAACAATATTCTATCATCATTTAACTCAGTTGGAATCACCTTTAATTTTACTGAATCAGCCCGCAGTCGGAGTTATCTTTGACTCTAGCATATCATTTAAAGAGCATATTACAAAGTTGTCCAAATCATGTTTCTTCCATCTTAATAATGTTAGGAAATTAAGGCACTTTTTAAATAAACAGGATTCGGAAAAATTAATTCTTGCATTTATTTCTAGTAGGATTGACTACTGCAATGCGGTGTTCACTGGCTGTTCAAACTGTTCTCTATACAGCCTCCAGTTAATCCAAAATGCTGCTGCAAGAATTATTACAAAAACAAGAAAATATGAAAACATAACTCCAGTTCTTAAATCTTTACACTGGCTCCCAGTTAAGTTTAGGGCAGATTTCAAAATCCCCCTTTTAACATATAAAGCATTAAATGGCCGAGGTCCGGCTTACTTGTCTGAACTTATCATGACTTACAAACCTGAGCGCACATTAAGATCTCAAGATGTCGGTCTGCTTAGGATTCCAAGGATTAATACAATAACAGTGGGAAATCGAGCTTTCAGTTACAGGGCCCCTAAACTGTGGACTGGTCTGCCTGCTACTATAAGAGATGCCCCTTCGGTCTCAGCTTTTAAATCCCGGCTGAAGACTCACGACTTCAGTTTAGCACACCCTGACTAGAGCTGCTGATTAACTGTACAGACTGCATCTCTGTTGTCAGTCATTAGCACTAAAACATAAGTCATATAATACTTACAATTTGTTACTAACTCTCTCCTATTCTGTTTCTCTTCTCGGTACTCAAATGTGGCACTTGGTGCCTCGGCCCACCTGCCAAGTTGCTTTGCCTGACTTTTGTTACACCTTGCCTGATGAAGGGGCCTTAGCTGCCTCGAAAGCTTGCACTTGTAATCTATTTAGTTAGCCATTAAAAGGTGTCATTTCACCCTACTTTCTCCTGTATCGATCGATGGCTAACACAGTACAACACTCTACTGCTATGTCAATATCTAAAAATGCTATAGCAAGTAAAATCAAAAGTGATAATAAGAATAATATTATTAGTATTGGCAATCCATCCTGTACTAGTCAGTGAGCCTGGAATGTTGCCAGTCATTAGCACTAAAACATAAGTAATATGATAGTTATAATTGAATACTAACCTTCACCTATTCTGTTTCTCTTCTTGATACTCAAATGTGGCACATGGTGCCACGGCCCACCTGCCAAGTTGTTTTGCCTGCCTAAAGTAAAGTCATCCCTGATGGAGGATCGCAGTAGTCTTGGGGTAGAGGGGTCCTTTCATCGGATTTGCTGGTCCAGTGCTATTTTTAGCTGTGGAATGGCCAAATTGGGGAGGCAGCTTCATGGCTGAGGTCTCCAGGACTCTAAACAAATCCAAATCATATTATGGGATATCATTTACTGTTAAATTCTGCTCCATATTTGTAAAATATTTATTTTTATACTGTATTGAGGATTTGTTCTGTTCTGTGTATTGTATTGTATTGACCCCCTTCTTTTTGGCACCCACCTACCTGAAAAGGGGTTTCTGTCTGAACTGCCTTTCTCAAGGTTTCTTCCATTTTTTCCCTACTAAGGGTGTTTTTTTATGAGTTTTTTCTTATCTTCGAAAGTCAAGGCTGGGGGGCAATCAAGAGACAAGGCCTGTTAAAGCCCATTGCAGCAATTCTTGTGTGATTTTGGGCTATACAAAAATAAATTGTATTGTATTGTAAATTGTACCTTACCATTGGCTAGTTATTAAAGAAGACGTGTTCTTGACCCTTCTGACTATTAGCCTGTGGTGACAGTGACAGTAAATCAGCCCTGTAAAGCATAAACATATAAATTTCAGCTTCTTAAATAAACTGACCAGGCTAGCATGATCACAAAAATCGATGTCATCAAAACATAACAATCACCTTTAAGCATCAGCTGTGATTCCAGGTTCCTGTGTCCACGCCAACTTATGCCAAGACTGCAATCTCACCATCCAGTCAATTCATGGAATCTGAGAGTCCGTAAACAGGAAACCAAATATGGAGAACTTCTGAGGAAGTCACGAGTGAATGTGAGTTGTGTCATCGGTCAATTCCTAGATGTAGTGAATAATGGAGGATTGCAGTTTTCAAAAATGTTTTAATGTAAGCTCATTTCAAACACTTTTATATTTTGAATTTGAATAAAATGAGTCTTTAGCAGTGCACTCAAAGTCTGTTGTTATGGTCAAATTTTCGTGTTAATTATTTAGTTTTATTTTGCTGTCCTAACAATAAGTTGGATTATTATTATTATTATTTTGATTGTTATGTGTTTTGTTTTACAAAAAATTTGAACACTACAAGTTTTAAGCAAAGAATTTACATGGATGTTGTTATTCCAAACAGCAAAAATATTTCCTTTAGACTCAAAATGACAAAAAAATCCAAAGTAGCCTACAAAGCCTTACAGGAAATGTTCAAAATCTTCGTTCCACTGCATACTGAATACCTCACTTTTCTTAAGCATTTGAAATTTTAATTCTGTATTTTTAAATAAAAAAATAACGAATACGGCGTGTCATCAAAGGTACCACCTGCTATGTTTTTTTCCCCTCGCTATCTCTTTGTGTATTTCAGCGTTTTTCTCAGAGCAGCGTTTCTGAACCTTTGTGGCCTTGGGACCAACATTTGAAGAGTTTTGCTGTTTGTGAATTAAGTGCGATTAGAAGAGCAGAGTAAGGGAGGTCCGTTTGGTGAAGCGAGCATAGAAATGAGAAAAATATGACGTAGTGTTGTGCAATCGCTTTGGTGCATCAGTGGCAAGTCACCTGAGATAAAAGATCTGAGACAAACCGATTACGGCACATTTTTATATCAGTGCGTAGCTTTGTGTTTTTGTAAAGATTAACATACATGTCTCCATGCCAATTGTCAGGAAGTTCACAATACAAATCAACAATCTGCATTAAAAGATTTATGAAGATAAAAAAGCAAACAGGTATTTAAAAAAGAAAAATCAAAAATGCTGTGAGTTAACGAATGGAGCGAAGCCAGGACTGAACAGAATGAAGCGCCACTTTATCTACAGCCGACAGAGATGTTGCTGTTAGAATGTGCTAAGAGGAGCACAGGACGGCACTTTTGTGTGAGTGAAAATGTTTAGTAACTTTTGTTTTGTTCTGTTGGTAGACATTTATTCACGCTCACTCTACACCGAGACAAACTAATCGTAAGCTTTGATGCTAATGGAGAGTCGAGATTTTTAGCAGCGTTTACTTTGCAATGAATCCTCTTTAAATCCTCTTTGTAACGTTACTGACTGTAGCTCTTGTGAAGATCTGCCCATCATACTCACCATATTCTGAAATATTGCAAGGGACATATAATCTTTTCTTTTGTATACCAACACAGAAAAATAACACTGGAACATTAAAATAAGTTTGTTCTCCTACAGATGTTGTTAATTACAAGACATTTTACAGAGGAATTTTTGACTGTGTGCCTCTGAACATATTACATGTGAACATTTGGCCAACTGACACTCCAGATTCTGCTCAATTCCAAGGGCCTTACAACAACAACAACTTATTTCTTATATCACCCAAAATCACACAAGGAATGCCTGAATGGGCTTTAACAGGCACTGTTTTTGACTTCCCCCAAGTTGTGACTCTCTAAGAAAACAAGAAACAAAAAAAACTAGGAAAAAAACCGAGAGAAATCTTGGTGACTTGTCCATACCTGAAGAGATGCAGTATGATGAATCTCACATCGTGAGCCACTAAATGATCAGTCAAATCGTACAGAGTCACAACTTCATTTGAATGTAATTAGCAGAATGTAAAAACAGGTAATCAGATGCAGCATTTATTTTGTAACCAATTCATTTAATTTGTGGTTAATATCACACAGTACAGCCCTTATATTTCTTAGTTCATTGACCACATCTCTTACAGCCTCCAGTATTCCATTTTGTGACTCCAGAACAGCCGTCAGCACACAGCCTGATGATCGGCCAGCAGTTTCTGAGGCAGAGGTGTGTGTGCAGCCAGCATCTGAAGATGTGTTGGGCACAGCAGCACCATCACCGCCTGGAGTCACGTCCTTAGTATGGGGGTCAGCTTTTGTAATATTGTCTGAAACAAGACGGTGGGCTGAGGCTTGCATTTCATGTAAACTTTGATATCTGACCACTTCTTTTTTATTTTGGGCACAGTATGACTTTCTCTACTTGAAATTTCAGAAGTGTCTCTGCCATGCTGTGTCACTCCTTCAATTTCATTTTGTTGCTTGTGCCAAATTCTGACAGGAGTCGTGATGTAACTGTATTCGCGTGCACATGTGTTAAATTTCACGTTCTTTGGTATTTATAAAGCAGAAGTTCATAGAACTTTACACATTTGCATTTTTTGTGCATACATACATTTCCAGTTTTGTCCACATGCCATTTTGTATTGTGAGTTCTACGCACAGCGTTGTACATGAAGCCCGAGGTCTCAAAATTCATTTGAAAATGTGTGCTTTTTCCAGTAAACTCTCTAGCTTACCAAACTGGACTGAAAATCTAACCTCTAATTCTATGAAAACTATTTAAATATCTAGGAATGAACGTCACAAGTAAATATAAAGATATTTTTCAATACAATCTTGGTAACAGCATGGAGAAAAATTAAGCAAGATGTTAACAGCTGGTCTACCCTCCATCTGACCTTATAATAAATGCTGTCAATATAAATATCCTTCCTAGACTTCTATTTCGATTTCAGAGCATTCTTATATACATTAATAAATCATTCTTTAAAAAGCTAGACTCAATTATAATCTCATTTATTTGGAACTTGAGATGTCCACACATTCAAATAGCAACTCTATAAAGACCTAAAGTAGGAGGTGGCATGGCACTACCTACTTTTCATTTTTATTATTGGCGGCAAATATACAAAGACATGGAAATCGGCACAAACTGATGAATTTAAACCAGCCTGGTCAGTGACAGAAATTAAATCTTGCTGTACATCTTTACATACATGGCTTTGTGCCCCTGTAAATACTAATTATTGTCAATATGCCAATAATCCTGTCATCCAGAGATCTTTAATTATGTGGGACCACTGCAAGATGAACTTCAAGGCAGAGAAGCTGTTATCTGTTGCTCCACTGCACGACAATCACCTTCTTCAACCATCTCAAACCTACACAGTGTGACGGACGACCGGGGCCGATGCCTGGCCTGGACGTCCCGTCTACATATAATCTGGGGGAACAGTCATGGGCTGCACAATACCTCCCACAACTCACTAGATGGCAGCCCCCGGGTGGCAGTGGTGCCTCAGATTCCTGCAGGGCTCTATGGGAGATGGAGTTCCCAACAGCAGGTGCGGCAAGGGTTCCCGAGCCTGTCTGGGCGATTCTTCTGCCCCTCCCGGAAGTGCAACCGGAAACGGGTGATCAAGCACCTGGAGCACTTCCGAGTGGACTATAAAAGGAACCAGCAGCCACCACTCCAGGATCCAGAGTCGGGAGGAGGAGAACAACGCTTGCTGGGACAAGTAGCGGTGAAGAGAGTAGTGTGCCTTTAGTTTTGGATTGTACTTGTGGGACTGTGCTGTGGCTGAGGGGCACGGGGAAGACGGTACAACAGTCTATTAGCCAGTGAAAGTGACGTCAAGAAGTTGTCTGTTGTTACAGCTCTGCCTTTGTCCAGAAACGCCGCCATGAGCTTTATGACCACAGACTCAGAAAGTCTTTGCCCTTGGGTTGTAACTCAAAACACAGTTCTCAACAAAATGTTGGCATATGTCCAAAATCGCAGCAAACCTGCCGTTTACCACATATTTTGCACGGCTGTCTTTGTTGTCAAAGCACAAATGCCACATTACCTGTATAGTCTGATGGCGGTCACAGGACATCATCTCAACAAATAGTTCTGAGCAGGTGTCAGTCACAGCACCAACTGTGATCATTGCTGCTGTTGTGAAAAGAATAGAGATAAACTCAGAGAGGGAGAGGCAAGTTCGTTGTACCACATGAACGTCACTGACAGAATAAAACTGAAAATATAAAAAAACAAGCGTTAACTTTTACAAGTAGCCAAAATTTACACCGTGTGTTACAGACTCAAATCAAATGTATGTTTTTATTACATTATAGTACTAACAATAGCAGCTCACTACTCAAAATGCAGAGCGCATAGCCTCGAACCCAGAACCTCTGGGTTATAAGGCAGCAGTTCTTACCTCTGCCGCATCCAAGAAGACGTATCAACTTTCTGTCGACTGACATTTGAGTTTGGGTTTGTAACTCATTGACAGCAACATGTAAATTGAATGATTTTTTATTCTTTAGTTATATTCTTGAATAAAAGCGCACGTGTTTATTAGATATTTGGACTAAAGTCTTTATACTTTATACACTTCATGTCATTATTACTATAACATGGAAAATGTTTCTGTTTTAGGTATGTGTTTAGCATTTCTTGCCTCGCATTTCCTTTCATCCTACACTTACCCAGATCTTTGTAGCCACGGAGCACACATGAAATGCATGGATTCCAAATAACGATATCCTGAATTATTAACCCTCTACAACTCCAGGCACCTCACACCACGATAAAGAGACTTGAGCTGGGAGAACTTCAGCTCCATCGAGGGGGTGGATGGGACAGCAGGACAGCCCTGTGGCTGGTGTTCCCCTCAAGGAAAAGGTGCCACATCTCAAAGGCCCCCATGACAACGAGTCAGAATTCTGCTACACCAGATCAGACTGGTTTTCTTATCAATTCCCCATTTTGATCGTATGCTTTTGTTGCCTCCTCATAGAATTCCAACATGTTAGTAAAACACGACCTCCCTCTTCTGACCCCATGCTGACTGTTCAGAATAACTCCTGTCCTTGCCATGTGTTGCTCAATCTTATCCTTAATAATTCCTTCCATTAATTTTCCTGTGATGCTTGTTAAGCTTACTGGCCTCTAGTTGCTCTGATCTGCCCTGTCACCCTTTTTATATAATGGGATGATATTTGCCATTTTCCAGTACTTTGGAATCTCTCCAGTGCTCAGTGACTTCCTAAAAATATGTGTCAAGGGTTTATATCTGAACTCACTAGCCTCCTTAAGAACACGAGGATAAATATTATCTGGGCCTGGTGATTTGTTTGATTTCAGCTTATTTAATTTTAATCTTTGCATCTTCACTCTTACAAAATACTGAGACTTGTATTATATTAGCAAAATACCCGCACTTCGCAGCGGAGAAGTAGTGTGTAAAAGAAGTTATGAAAAAGAAACATTTTAAAAATAACGTAACATGATTGTCTATGTAATTGTCGTAGGCTTAGTTTAGTATAGAGAGTGAATTTGATGATTGTAAATGTTGTGTATGAGAAATGCACATGATTAGGATGTAAGGATCTCTTTGGAAACAATGTTTGCAGTTCTGCTCTCAGGCTGTAAAATGACCAAACTGTCTGCTGAGCTTAGGGTGCGGGTCGGTGAAATTGTGATCGACAGTGATCACTGGAACAGACATGTTATTAGGGGTAAACTTGCACCTGTTGAGAAAGAAAGTACAAAGGAAGGCGAGAAGCGGTGGAGCAGGGAATGAAAAGCAGAAGTTAGCACTAGAATGACGTACGTGAGCAAGTACAGAAGCCCAGCAATGACAGCCTTGAAGTGGTGGAGTAAACGAAAAGGCAGGACTCACCAGCAGGAAGACATGAAGCAAAGACAACAATAACAGGCTTGAAGTGGTGAAGTAAAGAAGAAGGGAGCAGTGCGCACGATGAACAGCTGAGGAAAGTAAGGAAGCGAGTGAGGAGGCACATGAGTGCAGGATGTCGTTAATGTATATAGGCAGGGAGCCAACCACGTGGTAGGTGCGCGGACAGCGGCTGTGCTGAAAAAGGAAGGGGGACAGCGGGTGGGCCTTGTGCGTCTCTGCCGTGAAATAAATTGCCTGTTAATGGAAATAACGAATGAAAAGCCAAAAGGAGAGGTCAGTTCCAAAACTTCCTTATGGCATAATGGTGAGAACTGCCAAAAAGAAGATGTTATTTTCGAAAGTTCGTCATGGGGCACGGCGCAAATGAAACATACTTAACGTTTGTAAGTACAGTGCAAAGGATGAGCATGAGAAATTTGGGCTTCCTACGTATATTGAAAGTCGCAGAAATAGTGAGGAGGGGTTTCCAGTATCTATATATACAGTTTAGGGGGTACAACCGCCCCCCCCCTTGGGTACTGCATTAGGACATGAAACATACCTAACTTTTGTAAGTACACTACAAGGAATGAGCACACGAAATTTCAGCTTTCCACCTAAATGTAAAGTGGTAGAATTAGTGATGTCAGTGAAGGCTTTGCCTTTTATATATATAGATTGTAACAATCTGAGCTAGACTGATATATTCTTAATAATTACAGACATATTTCACATCTACCATTTCATTTTCAATTACTACAGAAATCAGTTACCACACAGCTTTGGTCTCACCTCTTGCGTCACAAGTTATCTGAGCAATTCCAGCCTGGCATCCACAGTGTTCTCAGTACAGACTTGGCACTAAGTCATCTTACTCTGTCACACCCATCACCTGCAAGTCCTCTCTCAGCACATCCATAAACCTTCTCTTAGGCCTTCCTCTTTTCCTCTTCCCTGGCAGTTCTATCTTTAACATCCTTTTTCCAATAGACTCAGCATCTCTCCTCTCCACATGTTCAAACAAACGCAATCTCGCCTCTCTGACTTTGCCTCCCTACCGTCTCACCTGAGCTGACCCTCTAATGTCTTCATCTCTAATCCTGTCCATCCTCATTACTCCCAATGCAAATCTTAACATCTTTATCTTTAACTCTACCACCTCCAGCTCTGTCTCCTGCTTTGTGGTCAGTGCCACCGTCTCCAACCTATATACTATATACATAGCTGGTCTCACTACCGTCCTGTAGACCTTCCCTGTCACTCTTGCTGATACCAGTCTGTCATAAATCACTCCTGACACTCTTCTCCACCCATTCCACCCTGCCTGCACTCTCTTTTTCTCTTCTCTTCCACACTCCCCATTACTCTGTACTGTTGATCCCAAGTATTTAAACTCAACCGCCTTCGCCAACTCTACTCCCTGCATCCTTACCATTCCTCTCAGTTACTACAGCTCTGCACATCCCCCTTATTCTTAAATATCAGCACCAGTACACTCCTAAATTTCATTCTATCATCTCCGTCACATTGCCAGCCTCCGTCCATTTCTGTCCTCTAATGAGGCTCAAACTCTGGTTCATTGTTTCTT
The DNA here is from genome assembly GCF_016835505.1 of Polypterus senegalus. Taxonomy (NCBI): domain Eukaryota; kingdom Metazoa; phylum Chordata; class Cladistia; order Polypteriformes; family Polypteridae; genus Polypterus; species Polypterus senegalus. The sequence goes on from NC_053156.1 coordinate 3,433,690, forward strand.
AAAGTCTCGTATCGATTGCTGCAATTCCCTCTTCATCTGTCTCCCTAAATCTGCACAGAGGCTACAGTGCATGCAGAACTCGGCAGCCACACAAAGCGTTTTGCTCACATCTCCCCTGTTCTCTCCCAGCTTCACTGGTTACCAGTGTCATCAAGGATTAAATTCAAGATTCGTCTTCTCACCTTCAAAGCCCTACATAACCTTGCTGTTCTCTACCTCACTCAGCTCCTTCCTCCTTACACTCCTTGTCGCTCTATCAGGTCCTCGAGCAGCAATCTCCTTACTGTCCCACACACCAGACTCTCCACCCTGGGAAGGCAGGCAGCTCCTTCAGTGTTATGGCCCCTCAACTCTGGAACTCTCTTCCTCAGTCTCTCTGAGTTTGCTCTTCTTTCTCCACCTTTAAATCTCAACTGAAAACTTTCATCTTCTTTTGTCTGTTGTGTAATTTCTTTTTACTGTATGTAAAGCGACCTTGAGTTTGTGAAAGGGTCTTTATAAATGCAAATTATTAATTTTATCAAAGGGAGTGTCATACTGGCACGTGTGCTTCTTGTCTTACACCCGCTGCTGCTTGGGTAATAATAATAATAATAACTGGGAGGGATGCGTGTGTGAAGTAAAGACACTCACAGGCTGACAGAGTGCAGTGGACTTGTGGAGACTGAAAATCCTAAAGTGTTACCCGTTTAACGGTTTACAGGGTTACTTAACCAGGTTATTCACGGGAAATCTACCTCTGATAACCCGACATTTACATGGCATTTTAGAGACCAGGGATCTGTGAATAACTGCATTATTGAGGTGCGTGGCAACACACTCATGGGCTATAGAAGAAACTTGTATACTGAACATGTGTGAACAGTTTGATAAAGGCCTCCATTTGTTAATTAATATCGTGACCTGTGGTTCATCCAGAATTACAAAGGGTAGCACATGAGTTTAGGTGCAATATTTAGGTAAAAATGAATTTATTACTCATACTAGCTGTGTGTGGTCTTCAGGACAAAAAGCAACCCAGTGTCTCCCCACCAATTTTATTATATTAGTGAAGTTACATAGGCGTCAGCTAACTGGGCCGGGCAGGTCGTGTCTTATCTGAGATGGACGTGTAGTCGAGTGCAGCCGTGGCACAAATTGAGCAGGACAGGCTGTAACTGGTCTCAGGCAAACGTATGGTAGCTCGTTGTGTGAATATATAACACACATGTAGCACAAAGCTGAGCTTCTCTTCTTGGGTTGAGTGAGAAGTGAGGGGCATGCAAGTGCTGAAAAACATTAAAAGTGCAGGCATGCGCCATCTTACCAAGGGCAAGTCACACTTGTATAAGCTTCTACATCTTCACACCAACTCCATTGTGGTTGATACAAGCGGAGTGGACTGCTCCACACACACACACACACACACACACACACACAGGTCTTTCGTTTATATGTGTCTAATACTGTTATGCATGGTGGCCCTGAGGGGCAAAGCGTGAAAAAAACACACACAATAAACATTAACAAAAACACTTACAACAAATTAATAAAAAAACACATAAAACAAATTAACATGAAACACATAGAACAAATTAGAAAGAAAACGGAAGTGGACTCTCAAAACAAAAATGAAATTTTAAGGGAATGAAGAGAAAAGGAGAAGGGAGCTAGAACTTTACACACCCATTCCATCCATTTTGTTATGTTGCTATTTTGCACTACTGTACTGTGTTATGTAATATGTTTTGTCCATTTTGTGGCATTTCCATAGTTCAGTGGGCATTATTTTGCCAGAGCTGTGGAAAATCTGTAACTTTTCTGCTGCAAGAATTAAAAGATGCTGTTGAGTCTTCAGTGGAAAAATCATAAACAGCTCACAGAGGCAAGTATCAAGCCAGGGAGTGTCGTTTGCGTAAACTTCTAAGCGCAGTTTCTTAATCAACATTCTCTTTGACTCTGAATAAATACAGAGACATCGACAACCCTACAGGAGTTCCTGAGATTTCGAAGCTTAAAACAAACTGAGCGGCTTCAGACATCAGTCAAGCGAAGAATTATTAAAAATCTTCAGGTACATTTGGAGCTCTGCTATTGACACTGTGGTGTGACTATTCACCAGCAGTGATCTTCACAAATTAATTTATAGAGAATTTTGCATTTTTTATGCAATTAGGAGAAATTATCACAATGTTTCTTTGTTAGTCAGATTTTCGTGGACTAACACAGGATGGCGTGAAGTGAGTGTTTGTTAGGGAGATAAAAACTTACTTATAAAATAATTATAGCAGTGGGACTCTGGAAATTGTGACTTCTTATCGAGATTATTTTAACAGCACTCTAAGCCAGTGTTTCTGACCCATTGGTCATTTCACTTACTGACTTGTTCACACTATAATGTATTCCCACCTCCACCCCATTTTAACCGGAGGTACCAACAGCACTGCGCCATTATTTTTCCCGTTTATATTCACGTGAATTTGACTAATTTGATTTATATGTGTGGGTCATCAATGAACATCACTAAGTAAATCTGGGTCATAAGGCCATAAAGGTTGAGAACAACTGCTTTAATGCTTCCACGGTTTTACACTGCAGGTCCAGTTAAACTTCCAGATACACACTTGGAGCTAGGAGCGACATGTCAGCCCCTCCATTTCAGTCGAGTTAGTATTGAAATCTCGAATCATAACATTTTACATATTTTGGAATTCAAATCTGT